>NC_048218.1:71817133-71837539 GCF_002007445.2 Ailuropoda melanoleuca
TGTTTTCAGACTCCACACCTTTGCTCCGGGCTACTTCCTCCAATTGGAGTGACTTTTCTTCTACCCTCGTTTCCTGACTCTTGAAATTCCAATCCTCTCCAAGTCTACCTCCAGGAATGAGGCTCCTGGAAAGCGTTCCTAATTATTATCTCAGTTGGACATCCTCATCTCTTTGAACCTAACAGCATTTTTCTTCCAGTGTTTTTCAGATGACTCTTAATATTTTCTGCCCAGAATTATATTTTAATTAATTAATTACTAAGTTATTTAATTCATCCTCTCCCTTGTCAGCCCCTGGAGGGTGGGAAACTTATCTCTAGCAGACCTACTTTACCCATGGCCTTAGACAGAGTGGGCAATTTGAGTCGAACTTCAGGAAAGACACCTGAAGACTTTATGCTGGGAGGTAGCTCCTAAACATTTTTATGATGAGTTCCTCAGTTCTGGGGCCTGACACCTGACACAGGTATCATTCCACTGTTTCCCATAGTAATTGTGTAAAGGAAGGCTTTAGCAAGAGAACCAGGAGTCCATGGCCAGAGAGATGACATTCCAAAGCTAGGAATGAGAGAGAAGTGAGAATCCAGAGCTGGGAATGAAATGAAGTGACATTCCAACTATTTGTCATGGGATAGTGAATGGTGGCCAGGTCACTAGGCTCCTAAGGATCCCCTCAAGGCACAAGCTTGCCATGAGTTAATGGATATCAACCTTGTTAATAAAAGTTGTACTCAGCTTTAAGTAGTGATACATTTCTTTATTTACAAAGTCACTTTTTAGTTGATGTAGTCATATTTTCTTTATCCATTTCATATATATACTTTAAAAAAAAATTTTTTTTTTTTTGGTAGGGGGATTTCCAGACTGGGAAATTAGCATAGTTCACTCACAGGTAATTGTGAGCACACCTTTTGGTCCAGAGAAGGAGGCTGGAGGCAGAGGTCCAAATTAGTTTGTTCTTGTAGCCCAGGCCCTTGTTTTGCCTCTGTTGAAGGTAAAGAGTTCGTGAGACTCAGTTTTACTTTAAGCATCTTCTCAACTCCCTGAGACAGACAATAAGGAAGAAGAAAAAGAAAAATGAAAGAGCTTGTTTAAGAACCCTANTTGTTCTTGTAGCCCAGGCCCTTGTTTTGCCTCTGTTGAAGGTAAAGAGTTCGTGAGACTCAGTTTTACTTTTAGCATCTTCTCAACTCCCTGAGACAGACAATAAGGAAGAAGAAAAAGAAAAACGAAAGAGCTTGTTTAAGAACCCTAGCCTTAGGGGCGCCTGGGTGGCACAGCGGTTAAGCGTCTGCCTTTGGCTCAGGGCGTGATCCCGGCGTTATGGGATCAAGCCCCACATCAGGCTTTTCCGCTATGAGCCTGCTTCTTCCTCTCCCACTCTCCCTGCTTGTGTTCCCTCTCTCACTGGCTGTCTCTATCTCTGTCAAATAAATAAATAAATCTTTAAAAAAAAAAAAACAAAAACCTAGCCTTAAAGATTAACTTGAGTGTGATGCAAGTACATTTCCTAATGACCAAAGTAGAGCAGTATCTTCAGGTTGTTCACGTTCCCTTTTCCCCATGCCTTGGGATGATTTAATTTTTGGAGAATCCAAGAAATGGATACAGTTAAATTAGGGCTAGGAACAAGAAGAGTAAGGGTTCATTACCTTCCAGACCTTCCTTCCTTCCTTCCTTCCTTCCTTCCTTCCTTCCTTCCTTCCTTCCTTCCTCCCCTCTTTCTTTAGTACAGTCACTCACTGATTTGTTCATTCATTCAGCACATATTTGCTGAGTGCCTACTACACGCAGATAATGTGCCAGGTGCTGGGTAAACATATTGGAGGAAACAAACTTGAAACGGTCCTGAACTGATAGAACTTAAAGTCTTGTGGGGGGTGAAAAGGAGGGAGTCGGAGCAGCAAGCAAAAAATACTAAGTACAAATTGTGAAAATTCTAAAAAAGATTTATAAAGAGTGGGTGAGATCAGGGGCTTATCATTACATAGGAGATTGGCTAAGACCTTTTTGAGAAGAACACACTTACAGGAGGCTTCCACAGACGAGCGATAGCCAGCCATGGGAAGATCCTGAGGCGGGAATGGGCTCTGTGACTGGGGCTGGTGTGGCCAGGGCAGAACGAGGTGGTACGAGAGTGGCTTAGTTGGGGGAGGGAGGCAGGTGCAGACTACAAGGGCAATTTGCTTTCTCTCTTAGCACTCAATTTCCTTATCTGCAAAATGAGCTGCTGCCTCCACTACTGATCTTAGGGGGCACTTGGCGTGAAGTGTGAATCCTTTTTTACCATAGATTTCAGTATCAAAATCCTCTAGTTCTCCTCTGAGTGCCGAGGAGGACATCCGAGGCACTAGGACCTAGAGACCTGCTTAGGTTAGGTGGGGAAACCCAATACCTACTCAGGTGTCTCAACCTCGGAGTTGTTGTTTGGGGCCAGAGAAGTGTTTGTTGTGGAGATTGAGGGACAGTTGTCCTCTGCACTGTGAGATGTTTAACTGCTTTGGGGGACATTTAATAACATTCTAGAAGCTATGTCAGTATCACCTCTCACCTAATTGAGAGTGACCAAAAATGTCTCCAGCTACTGCCAAATGTCCTGTGGTGGCAGAGTCACCCCCGGTTGAGAACCGCTGGTCTACAGGATGACCCAGCTACTGCCAAATGTCCTGTGGTGGCAGAGTCACCCCCGGTTGAGAACCGCTGGTCTACAGGATGACGTTGTAACTCTGATGAGCAGGCCCAGTGAGATGAGAAATGAATCTGACATACGGGCTCAGTGTGGAGGAAAAGAGAAAGCATGGCAGGCACCATGAGAAATAGGGGAGTACCTGCTCGTTTAAAGGGGGGCATCTCTTACTCTGATCAATTCTTTCTTCCTTTTTTCCTTCAGGTGCTCACAATTAGATTGTCTATAATCCTTGGTTCATGACACTCTCATTACTTGTCAATGCTGCGCTGCATTAATTCAGTTAGCTCTTTAATTGGTTCTTTATAATAACGCGATGACCCCACCACCCCCAACAAAAGCTAGGACCTTGACAATAGCCTACATTTGACAATGTGGTCCTGCCTTGCCTCAGTGGGGGTGACCATTGTCCTGCATCATGTCTTCATCAATTCCTTGCTTTGCTTTCCTCGCTTCATCAATTCCTTGCTTTCTTCTATTTAAGTCTATACCAAAAAATACATTTTAAATTTTGGTTGCTTTTATCTTTGTAAAAATGTTTCCATGCTTATGTAAGTGTTTGCCTTGACTTTTGTCACTTACTAGTAGGTCACTAAGAGTCATCCACATGGTGGAGTATTGCTGGAGCTGATTTGTCTGAAGATTCCATGGTAGGAATGTACTGCAGGGCCACATCCTCTCTCTCACCGAAAGGTGCTGGGATAGTTTCTGGGTTATTTGGTGCTCTCCAGCTTATTCTTCTGGTACAAGAATGTGGGTATAGTGCTGTCATGATTTCTGATTTATTTTAAAGAAAACTAGAAATCAGAGTGTTATGTGAAAGTAACTGGAGGACCACTATAAAGTTCTAAGAAATGCTTACCAGGCCAAGAAGAAACCTGTCTGTAGGCCATTCTTCTTGAGCCTCCAGTTTAAGATTTCTGGATTAGGTCATTCAGGTTGAGAATATCTCACTTTGATCTAGAAGTCAAATGAACTTAAAGGCCCCTTGTGAAATCATCCTTCAGCATTAAAGAGTGTCAAGTAAGAAACTACTGAGGTAGAAATTGGAGTAGGGTGTGTGGTGGGGATACAGTGATGCAAATTGCATTCATTTAGTACAGGTTAGTACAGTGAAACATTCCCTTCACACCCCAAATTTGCAAATAAAGGAAAAAATATTATCTTAAGGGAGATAAACTTTTAAAAAACAAATCACTTAAACTTTCAAATATTTAATGGAGCCAGTAAAATTGTCTTAAACAGAATAAATGGCTCCCAGGCTAATGGCATTTGACTGTACTTTGATTGAATGAATAACAGTGTTTAAGGAAGCTATGTCAGTCATTGTGGGAGATGGTCAGAGAAGAGTCCAGAGCCCATTTTAAGCACTATGCTTGCATAAAGTTCCACCGGCAGGACAGTCATGCCCAGAGACGGTGCTGTTGGGAAGAGAACAAACCCTTAATACCTACCCATGTATTCATCTGGTTTTGTGACGGTTACATACATCTCACTCTCTTATTCCAACCAATCTCTTTGACCTGGTGATCTTGAATCTTCTCTGTGAGGGGAGTTCTGCTAGCAGGCTCTGGGTCTAGAAGGCTGAGAGCCACTCTCAGGACTTGGTGAGCCCCCAGGTGATGATATTACCTTGAAGCTCCCTGGAGTCAGCCAATGTCCTGCTCTCATCACCCTCTCATGTGCATTTCCAGAAGCATTGTCTTCACACCTCTACGCTCATTAAATGCTCACCTAGTGTCGGGCCCTAAGTAAAAGTATAGAATGTAACCTCTGGAAAGATCAGCTTAGATTCAGTCTTATGAACCTTCCAGGGCAGGGTTTTACCTAGACTGTGGGAACTCCCTGAATCTCTATGGAGAAGTCTATTTGTATGCATCTGTGTATATTTTTTCGTGATAGGGCCTAAGACTGAAGGGGGTCTGTTGCCTGAGGTACTTGAAACCACTGCTTTCGAGAGCATCAGTTTGACTACTTGAGTATAGGGGCTCTGCAGAGGAGAAGACCTAGACACCTGGTAGCCAATCAGTAAGCCCTTAAAAATGTGAAGGACCTAGATCTCCAGGGACAGAGGGAACGGAAGAATCTGTGTGTAGCAGGGGAGATAAAGAAAGGGACAGTGTGCTATTTCATAATGCATGTAGACTGCCATGAGTGTAATAGTCTTTTGACATTTTCTCAATATTCTCCCTCTCTGTCTCTTTTTTTTTTTAAAGATTTTATTTATTTATTTGACAGGGAGAGAGACAGCTAGTGAGAGAGGGAACACAAGCAGGGGGAGTGGGAGAGGAAGAAGCAGGCTTCCAGCAGAGGAGCCTGATGTGGGGCTCGATCCCATAACACCGGGATCACGCCCTGAGCCGAAGGCAGACGCTTAACNGCCGAAGGGAGACCCTTAACAACTGAGCCCCCCCGGCCCCCCCTTTTTTTTTTTTTTTTTTTTTTTTGGTGGCTGATTGATTGATTCCTTTTTGTGGGAGGTAAGGGTGGGTGGAGTGCAGAGAAGCAGGATGGCTCTCTCAAGCATTTTCAGGGACGTGGGAGGCACTCCCTAATGTAGGAAGTAAACTGCTACAGGGTCATAACAAACAGCACCATGCTAATTTTTGCAATTTTAAATCCAGTATCTATTAATAGTCCCTGCAATGCAATTTACTTCCAGTCAGTACAATTCAACTCACTTCAATAAGCAATAATTGAACACTCCTTGTCCACATTATTCTAGCCTTTCTACTAAAAGTTTGGCAATGGATTATTGGTCATGAGTTACTAACTGATGCAGTGTCCACAGAGCTGAGAGCAGGCCAGCTTTGAAAGCAACAATCTGGTGTAACTAGGGGATATTCACCTGGCCTGACTGTGACGCTTCTGGTCTACTGCTGTAACAGTGTTTTTATTAACAGCACCCAATTCAGATGACAATTTATATAGTCATTCCTCTATGTAACCCTTTTATTGCTTTAAAAATGTTTGTTCTTATCTGTTTACGTGTCTCTCTTTCCATTAAACAAATGAGCTCCTTGAGGCTAGAGGCATTGTCTCATTCATCTCTGTGTCTAGCACATGTCTGCTCTTTGGTGGACACTTAAAAATTGTTTGTTAAATTGAACTGAAATCCAAGGCAGAATGAAGAGCCTTAGAGTGGAAATGACCAGCTCACATTATCTTCCCTGTGCTGCAGAGGTCTAGACCGGAGGACTAGTTTAAAGTTACTGATGAGCTCTATGCTTTGAGAAACTTATTTAATCTCTTTCAGCTAGATGGGAGAGTAGACAAAAAGTGCTTGGTGAAGGGCTTTGAAGTGCTCAATAAATGTTGGCTGCTATCATTGTTACCAATAAAAGTTGCTAATCATATCTATTATATGTAATAACTTTAAACTTCAGTTTTCTTAGCTGGAAATTGAAGATAATAATTCCTGCTTACATTATTTTGATAATAAACATGAAAATAATTTGGAAACTATAGCGGGCTCTCATTGCATAGCCCATAAAAGATGCATGGTAATAAGGATATTTGTGCTTCTAGAATTGGCATAACTCAGACATATTACATGGGGGGCTCAATTGATGGACAATATAAGGAAAATTTTAAATATAACATTCAAAAAATATAATACAATGGCTGGGTTGTCAGGTAGAAGTTGACCTGTTCCAAAGTGTAGGAACAGAAAAAAGCACATGGGAAAAGATGATGGGGTAGACTCAGCACAGGTATGAGATTTAGGATTGGGATCCTGCTCATTGTAGGGTCAACAAAGCATTGCTTCAGGAATGATGAAGGAGCAGAACCATTCTGGGCTTGGAAGCTAGCAAGCAAGAGCTTGAGTTTGGAACAAAATAAGATTCATGTCAAGATAGACATTCTAGTTTGCAAAATCAGCCAAGGGCTTATGTTTCTGAGTTAATGTGAACATTGTATCCAAGGCATGCCAAATGTGGATAATACCTAAGGCAGACAGTCAACGCCTGCATGCACTGCTAATATGAGGAAGGCCCCTCCTCCCCAAATTACGCACGAAAGCAGCCTTCAGTCAAGGATCACAGAAACCCCTCTGATAACGTAGTCTTTATCAAGTGAGACAGAGAAGGTGGCTGATTTAAAGTTGCATGTTCCAGCTCCCTTGTTGTCCTAATAGGCAATCGTAGCAGGAGCAGAACTATTGGCACTAGGAGTTCTTAGATCTCAATGCCAATAAGCTGAGGGGTAGGATTTCAGGTCTACTTCTGGGGAAATGGCTAAATGGCAGGAGAAGAAGCAGTACCGGCAGCATGAGCAGCAGTGGCAATAAATGCATTCGTAGCACTTACACACGGTGACTCATTTAATCTTTACCATAACCTTGTGAAGTGGGTCCTATCACCACCCCCATATTAATGAGAAACTGAGGTATAGAGAGGCTCAATAACTTGCTCAAGGTCACATCCAGGAAGTGGCAGAGTTAGGCTTTGAATCCAACGTGACTTGGCCCAGAGAATGTGCTTTAAACCAAGATACTTGACTTCTCAGTTTTGGCCGTGAGAATCAGTATAACACACACCTTTAACTTTGTGTGATATAACTGTGGGACTGAGGCCACAAACTTCAGGGCTGGCTTTCCATTCTGTCTCAGGCTATACTTGGAAAGAAAAAGATTGTCCAGATTATAAATTTATTAGAAGACTCTTATCTTGCTCATATTTGTATCATCCGGGGTCTCAGATCCCTTCCGAGCTCACAGCAAGGGCTCAATAACCTGAATAGTTCCTACGGATTTTCTCCCATAGTGTAAAATTCTTTTTGCAACTGAACAAGGGTGGAGGGTGGGAATGCTCAGCTCCACCACAAGCCCCTGATGGCAGGTTCGCACTTAGTTATTCATCCTCTTGTGGATCAAACCCTTTCATCACAACCAGACTCCACACTCAAGGCCTGGTGCCTGGTTCTGTCCTGTCCATGTGGCTGCTGGTCCCAGACAAGGGAATCATCGGTTGTTGCTGTCATCTGGTCCTCCCATCACATAGCTCATGGCCATGTCTGTGAAGGCTGTGGATCAAACCTGGGTTTGATCTGGAAGCAGAACTTCCTAGCCCTGTGACCTTGGCCAGGTCTTTCCATTCAGGCTTTCTGAGCACAGCCTTATCATTTATGAATGAGGGAATTAGTATCCTATTCAGGGAATGCTCAAGAGACTTAAGATGTTATACGCAAACAATGCATCATGGAACACTACATCAAAAACTAATGATGTACTGTCTGGTAACTAAAATAACGTAATGATAATAAAAAAAAGATAACGTATCACCTAGCACAGTGTTTGGCACAGGGTAGCCAGGTGCTTGAATTATAGAAACTGAGTTTCCCAGTTTGATTGCGACTCTCTGGAGGCCTACAATCACGTGGTACTTCGTTAGGGATTCTTCTCCACTTTCTCAGTCTCTCCTCAACTTCTTCACTCTCCGCCCCCAGTTTTATCACCAAAGTCCCAATTGGTTCATATGCTATTTACTGTGCTTAATCAACATTTGGGGTCCTTTTGGTTCTTCCCCAGGAGATATTTGGCTACCGGACCCAGCGCTGCCGGAAAACCCTCTGTCTTGCTGGATCCATCTTCTCATTTGGGATTCTTCCCTTGGTGTTTTACTGGAGACCTGCTTGGCATGTGTGGGCAAATTGTGTCCCGTGTTCCCTGCAAGAGGCAGATGTCGTGTTGCTGAGGACTACGGTAAGTGTGTATCTGACGGCCCTTTCTCCTGGACATCTCATTACAGAATGGCTATGGGTAGATGTGCACACGGCAAGTTCCCTCACAGCCGTGCATTTATTTACCAAGAACTCAATAATTTGTGTATTGTGGGATTTCATTAAGAAGACCTACTTCACAGGGTATTCCTTTTAAACTTGTGAGTCTTAGGAATATTAGAGCCTGAATAACCATCTCAATGGCTAAAAGTAACGGGTAATGTGAAGTAGTTAAGTCAGGCTCCAAGCTACAAAATTCACATGGAAGCATCCCCCATGTCCCGATGTGTCATACCTATCCTAGTCCCCCTGGAGCAACTCTGCAGGAAGGGATGGAGAGGGGTAGGGAGGAGATGGGGAGCACCCCTCTGAGGAGGGTGCTGTCTTCGGCTGATTTGAGAAAGCCATGATTTTTGAAGGAGTGTGTTGCATCCTGCAGATATGCTAGGGTAAAAAAAAAAAAAAAGCAGCCATCTTGTTCAGAGCTCATTGTCTCTTTCTATTAATACAGGGTCCTGGTGTTAGGTGAGTTTCCCTGAATTGGCTCAGCTAACGTTTCCTCCTAACATTTGTTACACTTAGGCAACGTGTGTCGTTCCTGTTCCTGATGGACTGTCGGCTCCACAAGGAAGAGATAATTTCTGTTTTGCTAATTGCTGCATCCCTAGTTCCTGTATGTGGTGGGGATTCCATCAGTATGTGGTGGCTGACAGGTTGAAATGGCTATTCCTGTGGATGGGCGTCATAATACAGTCTCACAGAATGACCCATCTCTGGCTGATTTTAGTGAGCATTTCTCACAATGCATCAGCCCAAATGACCCAGAATGACAACCAAATTATTGATAAATCAACCTCTGCTGGGCTGTGAGCTTCTTTTTATATATAGCAAGCTCTCTAGATAAACACACTATTTAATGCTGCAAGAGGGGAGGATAGCAATAAGTCTTATAACCACGAAACAGGAGGCACCTTCTCCCACGTTCTACTATCGTTCTCAGAGGGCAATGCTCTTGCTGCTGCAGAAACAATTTCTGGAACAGAAAAGCTTTCTGCCTTTCGGAGTATACCACCAGACTCTTTGGATCTGAGAATGGCTGGCTGGCCAAACTGTACTCTCTGAGATTGCTGTCAGAGTCATGGCACAAATAGGAAGAGGAAGAAATGAGCAAGAAAATGGTAAGGGAAGGGAGGAAATGAGAGAACTGGAGGCGGAAGTGTGTAAAGGGAAAATGAAGAGTGAGAAAAGAGAAAGAAACATCCAGTAAGAGAAATAAACAAATTGTCAACCAACAGGGAATGAATGTACGGCTTGGGATTCGGAGTCAAGAGGTCCTAGCACCCCAGATGTGTGACACCTAACCTTGGGAGTGTTACCTAACCTGGCAGGACCTCAATTTCTCCACTTGGGAAATAGGCCTAAGAAAAGTGCTTGTTCTTGCTTGCACTGGTGTGAGGATGAAGTGAGGTTACGTATGGAAAAGCTCCTTGCAAACTGTAAAATACATGATCAAAGACCACTTTAGTTGTGAGTGTGTGTGCATGTATGTATCACTGCTGTAGCAGCTCCGGGAGCTTGCCCTACAGAAGGGCCTGCTATAGACTAGGTGCGCCACATGGAACGGTCTGCTAGTCTGGATGCTGTGTCCTCCCCTTTTTAGCCAGGAGCATTCCCTTCCGGGATGGGGGCCATGGGAAAGAGGCCTAGTGCCTGCGAATCCCCAGTACTCATCTATGGTCAGGAAGGTCACCTCTCCTGGTTGTATTGGGCCAATTTTGTAACTGGATACATATTGGAACAATGTTAAAAAGCACTGGTGCCTTAGGGTTCTGTGTTCCAGCTTCCTCCTCTTTCTTTGTCTCTTTCAAAGCCTTTTTTTTTTTTTTTTTAAAGATTTTATTTATTTATTTGACAGAGAGAGAGACAGCCAGAGAGAGAGGGAACACAAGCAGGGGGAGTAGGAGAGGAAGAAGCAGGCTTCCCAGTGGAGCAGGGAGCCCAACGCGGGGCTTGATCCAAGGACCCTGGGATCACGCCCTGAGCTGAAGGCAGACGCTTAACGACTGAGCCACCCATGAGCCCCTTTCAAAGCCTTTTAAGCCCCTCGCCCATTTCACTGCCCTCTACAACTAATCAGAGAAGTCTAAACCAGCTTCAATCTTGCCTTTTTCATCTTGATATCAACTTTAATTTTTAATTACCTCCTCTTATGTGTCATTTTAAATGGATTTGCTATGCCACAGACTCTCCAAATAAATGAGGCTCTAAATTAGTCTTTATGTAATTAGACAAGAACTCAATTATATCAAACATTCTAACAATCTGAGCCTTACATAAAAATAAGCTTTGGGCACCAATAGTTTAAAAGTTGTGGCTAGGTTATTTGCATTAAATGACACCTTAAATTTTTTCTATTTGAATTATATTATGATAGCTGCACTATAAAGATTTCCCATTAGGGAGGGCAAAGAAGACTCCTACGTGAAAATGTGTTGTATGTCTATTTTTCATGTTATTAAAAAATCAGTACTTGGTATTTATCATCAATTTCACATTGGTAAGATTACAGATCATTATCACAGATACTGATTAGGTAGTCATTTCTTACCATTAAAAAAGGGGGGGCATGACGTACTGACTAAAGTCTTTAGCACTCAGTTTATTTTCAGTTCTCCATCTCTTATTAAGCCCATCAAAAAGTGAGATTATTCCAAAATACAAGAGTAATTATACTTTTATTTTACAATTTTAAAAGTGGTACTTTATTCATTATTCATCTACTTCCGAATTTTAACCGATATCTGTAGGGTTACCGCATTTCTATGCAAATAACATAATTTACATTCATTGGTGTTTTGAATTCAGATGCTCCTGACAATTTCCATAGTTTTCATCTTTATTATAATTACAGATGCGGTTTTTTCCCCCCTTCCCTGTCATATGTCACATGTTGTCGAAGAGCCGTGATGTGCAGAGGAGAATGTGATGATTGGTTACTAGGCTGAGTCAGGGTGTTTCATTTCAGTGTTTTAATGGGGAACATTTCCCTTCAGTTTCTCCTAAAGATGTCAGTGCTAGGGGCTTTAGTTAGAAAACTCAGGAATCCTGCAAATCAGCCATGCAAATGGCATTAAAGTCCACCAGCTCCCCGGGATGCTCTTCAGCCATCGTTTGTATTCACATATTCTGGATCCCTGACTCATCTCTCCCTCCTCCTCTGTAGCCCAGTCTCTCCAAGCCCAGGTGCCTCACATCAACACCATTTCCTAAGGGAGCTAGACACTTTTTGTCTATGCTTTTACTCTTAACATTTCTTTGCTCTTCTCTATCCTCTTAATTCATTCTGTTATTTATTCATTCACTAAATACTCCCTGGAGCACCCATCATGGACCTGACATTGTTATAGGTACTGGGAACACAGCTATGACCAAAATAGATGGAAATCCCTGTCCAGTGGAGTGACATTCTGGTGAGGAGTCAACTCACACACATTTTCTATAAAGTGACTATAGAAAATAGGTGTTCTACCTCTATTTATGAAAACCTATTCATCTCTCAGCCATCTACCTCCTTCTCCATAGCTGATCCGTTCTCTGCCTCGATTCTGGGGGCGAGTTAATTACCTGTCCTTCATTCTCTTTTATTTTATTTTTTTAAATTTTATTTTATTTATTTTTTTAAAAGATTTTACGTATTTACCTGACAGAGAGAGAGACAGCCAGCGAGAGAGGGAACACAAGCAGGGGGAGTGGGAGAGGAAGAAGCAGGCTCCCAGTGGAGGAGCCCGATGTGGGGCTTGATCCCAAAACGCGGGGATCACTCCCTGAGCTGAAGGCAGATGCTTAAGAACTAAGCCACCCAGGTNGAGAGGGAACACAAGCAGGGGGAGTAGGAGAGGAAGAAGCAGGCTCCCAGTGGAGGAGCCCGATGTGGGGCTTGATCCCAAAACACGGGGATCACTCCCTGAGCTGAAGGCAGATGCTTAAGAACTAAGCCACCCAGGCGCCCCCTTCATTCTCTTTTAGCTCTGTATTTTCACCTCTGACTGCTATAATGCTTTTTGCAATCTGCCTTGTATTAAAATGCTATTCATTTTGTAAAATAGCATCTCATTGACTATTTCATATAATTCCCGTAACAATCCTGGGAAGTGGGCATTATCATCTGTCTCTACTTTACAGATGAGGATACAGATAACACCTTGCACACTAGTTAACCTAGTAAATGTCACCCAGGCTTTCTCCCTTCCTACCCCTCTCTTCCTCTTTCCCTCCTTCCCTCCTTCATAAATTTGATGAGCACAGGTTGTGTGCCAGCCACAGTGGTAGCTCATGGGTGGGGGGGTAAAACAATTAGTCAAATCAAGGTTCTTGACCTCATGAAGTTCATTAGATCACTACACAAATAAATGTAAACATCCAATTGTTATAAGTGCTGCTTAGGAAAGGTTCATGATTATGGTAGGATTATAAGATAAGGCTTTGACCAAGTCAAGAAAGACTTTCCAAGCTCCAAAGGATGATGAGTCAAAAGGTGATGGTGGCTGGTGGGGAGGGACAAACGGGAAATGGGCCAGGAAAAGGGAGTAGTGTGGACAAAGAACTTGCACCTGCCTTCTGACCCTCTAAATCCAGAGTTTCCTCCCACTGTGCTGCATTTTATAGTTTTTTTTATAGTTTATAGTTTCTTATAGTTTTTCTTTTATTAGATTATAGGCTTTTTGAAGATAGTAACTATGGCTTACTTTTCACTCTCCACATCATCTAGTACATGGCCACAGCAGATGCTCAGTATTTATTTAATTCAATTAAATAAATTGAATTTAATCTGTAATAAATGGTCTCATGGTTTTTACCAGCACTTTCTTACAAAGATGCTGAAGCAAAAGGTCATGGTTGAGAAAGTAAGAGAAGATAGTATTATATTTCTTTAAGGTACACATTCCCTCTTCTGAATAGCATTCCCCCACCCCCTATTTCAACGGGGTTTTTCCTTAGACATCCAGACAGAGAACCCTGAGGTTCTGTGGGCTCTCCTGTCAGAAATGATTCTATGTTAAGAAAATTGTTTTTACAAAGCAGCCCCTTGCATCCCCCCTGGAGATACCGTGCTAATTTTATCTACTCTCCCTTACTCTTCTGCTATTAAATAGCAATAAATAAATTTTTTTTCTGGGAAAAAAAAAGAAAATTGTTTTTAAGCCATTATCCTTCATAACACAGGGCTATTTATTTATTTATTTACTTATTTTTTTTAGTGTGTGCTTTAATCCCCATCACATATTTTACCCATCCATCTCCCACCTCCCCAGTAACCGTCAGTTTGTTGTCTCTAGGTAAAAGTCTGTTTCTTGGTTTGTCGCTCTCCTTCTCTCTCTCTCTTTCATCTCCCTTTGCTTGTTTGTTTTGTTCCTTAAATTCCGCATATGAGTGAAATCATATGGTATTTGTCTTTCTTTGACTGACGTATTTCACCTAGCATTATACTCTCTAGCTCCATCCATGGTTTGCAAATGGCAAGATTTCATTCTTTTTTATGGATGAATAATATTCTAGTGTGTCTGCGTGTGTGTGTGTGTGTGTACCACATCTTCTTTATCGATTCATCCATCTATGGAGACTTGGGCTCCTTCCATAATTTGGCTATTGTAAATAATGCTGTAATAAACATAAGGGTGCATATATCCTTTCAAATTAGTGTTTTTGTATTTTTTGGGTCAATACCCAGTAGTGCAATTACTGGATCGTAGAGTAGTTTTATTTTTATTTTTTTGAGGAATCGCCATACTGTTTTCCACAGTGGCTGCACAGTTTACATTCCCACCAACAGTGTATGAGGGTTCCTTTTTCTCCACATCCTCACCAACACTTGTTTCTTGTGTTTTTGATTTTAGCCGTTCTGACAGGTGTGAGGTGATATCTCATTGTGGTTTTGATTTGCATTTCCCTGATGATGAGTGATGTTGAACATCTTTTCATGTGTCTGTTGACCATCTGTATGTCCTTTTTAGAGAAATGCTTGTTCATGTCTTCTGCCCATTTTAAATTGTATAATTTGTTTTTTGGGTGTTGAGTTGTACCAGTTCTTTATATACTTGGGATATTAACCCTTTATCAGATATGTCATTTGCAAATATCTTTTCCCACTTACTAGGTTGCCTTTCAGTTTGGTTGATTGTTTCCTTCACTGTGCAGGAGCTTTTTATTTTGATGTAGTTCTAATAGTTTATTTTTGCTTTTATTTCTCTTGCCTCAGGAGGCATATCTAGAAAAATGTTACTCTATGGCTGATGTCAGAGAAATTGCTGCTTGTGCTCTCTCCCAGGATTTTTTTTTTTAAGATTTAATTTATTTATTTGTCAGAGAGAGAGAGCGCACAAGCAGGGGGAGCAGCAGGCAGAAGGAGAAGCAGTCTCCCTGCTGGGCGAGGAGCCCAATGTCGGACTGGATCCCAGGACCCTGGGATCGTGACCCGATTGGAAGGCAGATGCTTAACCAACTGAGCCACCCAAGTGTCCCTCTTCTAGGATTTTTATGGCTTTAGGTCCTACGTTTTGAATTTATTTTTGTGGTTGGTGTGAGAAAGTGGTCCAATTTCATTCTTTCGCACATAGCTGTCCATTTTCTTAACACCATTTGTTGAAGAGACTGTCTTTTTCTCATTGCATATTCTCTCCTCCATCAAAGATTAATTGACCATATAATTGTGGGTTTTATTTCTGGGTTTTCTATTCTGTTCCATTGGTCTATGTGTTTATTTTTGTGCTAGTACCTACTGTTGTGATTACTAATGCAGGGCATTCTGTATTGTGATTTACAGTTCACGAGGTATTGGCATATATATTGCCTCATTTGGTCTTTTCTGGTAGAAATTATTTTTTCCCCATTTTACAGATGGAAACATACAGAAGTTTAAAGAAGAGTTTAGTGTCCCATAGCTGTAAGCCCCGAAAGAAAAACTTCTATCGAGAGCTGAACTGGAGTTGGAACTGGAGATCTTATTTTCCCCTGGCCAGTGAGCAGGCTCTGCAGAAGCAATAGTGTAAAATGATGGAAGAGTAGAGTCTGGAGCCTGACTGCCTGGGTTTCATTCCCAGTACTGCTTTTGACCTACTTTGAGCAATGTATTAGCTTAGGCTGCCATAATAGCATACCACAGACTGGGTGCCTTAAACAATAGAGAGTTATTTTCTCACAGTTCTGCAAGCTGGAAGTTCAAGATCAAGGTGTTGGCAGGATTAGTTTCTAGTGAGACCTTTCTTCCTGGCTTGCAAATGGCCAGCTACCCTCTCTCTGTGTTCTCAGGATGGTAGAGGGAGAGGTCTGGTTCTTCCTTGTCTTATAAGGGCACCAGTCCTATTGGATTAGGACCTCACCCTTATGACCTCACTTAATCTTAATTACTTCCCGAAGGCCCTGTCTTCAGATGCACTCACATTGGCGGATAGGGCTTCAACATATGGAATCAGTCCATAACAGGCAAGTTACTCACCACCCCCCAACTTTGCCTCCACTTCCTCTTCTTGTGTTAAGTGGGGCTAACAATAGGACCTGCCACATTGTCATGAGAAAGAAATGAGAGGGTATGTGTAAGGTGCTTTGATGAAATCTGTGCCTGGCATGTAGTCATTCCATGGGCCTTGGTTACTACACACTTTTAAAACCAATTTTGACTTTTTATTTGTTACTTCTTACCATGCACTGCATCTCCAGATACTTCAGATAATTAGTCAGCTAACTCACTACCCATTCTTCCCTCAGAAAATGATCATGAAAACAGACAAAATATTTAATGTCTCCAAAAGTATATGCTGAATTGCTCAGGATTTCCTCTTTTTTTTTAATGCACACATAGTTATAGCCCTTGCTTTGTCATATAAATTCCCTGCTTTGTCCACTCTCCATACCAATACCACCCCCTCCTTTTTTTGGTGAACATGTCCCAAGAGTAGTGAGACAATAATCAGTGTGAGATTTCTTCAATGCACAGAACTTTCTCTATTTTATAACTAAATCCTACATTAAAGCCAATGTCAACTTTTTCCAGCTAAGCAACTTTGGGAATATGAGGTCAAGCTATTAAGAGTATCAATGGATATGACCAAGAAGGGGAAAAGAAAGAAAAAAGTGATAATTAATTGTAGAAAGAATAGTATTTTGCCAAAGTCATGGGTCGGTAAAGGCAATACAGTGTTTTAGAAAGAACCTGAAAAAAGTAAGTTCTTATCACCTTATCCATAATCCTCTAAGTACTTCATCTTAGCTAGAGTTTATGCATTAACATTGTGGTGTATCCATGTCCAAGTGAAAAGTAATGACATTCTAATATCTCTTTGGAACTTTGCAATAGGTTACTTTTCTTCTTCTTTTTAAATTTTTTTTATTTTTAATTTTTTAAAAAGATTTTATTTATTTATTTATTTGAGAGATAGACAGAGCACAAGCAGGGGGAGGAGCAGAGGGAGAGGAAAAAGCAGACAGGCCACTGAGCAGGGAGTCCACTCTGGGATCATGACCTGAGCCAAAGGCGGATGCTTAATGGACTGAGACACCCAGATGCCCTGGCAAGAAGGAAAGCTCAGAAGTACATTTTGTGTAGCAAACTCCTACACAAGGTCAGTCACAGCATTGGCATGAACGTAAAGTGACCATTACACTACTTTAAAATTCCAACAGATAAGATGTGTTTTACAAAAAGTTGTAAGAAGATAAGCAAGGCCACTCACTTTGTGCAAATATAAAAGTTAACCTGACATTTCAAAGTTCAGAAATTGCAAGGCCACAGGAAATAAAAAATGCCCAGGTTCTCCTCCACCCCTTTCTGTCCAGGTCAAACAAAGTTCCCCTATGTACATTCAGTTCTTTGAAAGGCACTCCTGAATTCTTTTAAATTCTACTGTTAGAATTCAGGGACTGAGCTAGTTAATTCTCTTGATAAAAAGAAGGTAAAGCCTGCTTAATGAGACTTGAAGTGTTACCCTTCTAGATTTGCCAAGCAAACAGTTTGGATTATTTGGATTACAAAGCAGTTATTTAAAGTGGTACATCCTCTGGAACCCTTAAGTCTCTTATGAATCATTAACTGCTTGAGAGAGCTGGGAAACAGTGAAGTGGAATAGCCATTTCCAGGTAAAACTGCTTCTTCTTCAGAAAGGAAAAATAAATCGAAAGGCTCTCAGAGACTCTCACATTTCCTCAAAGGGAAAACGAGCTCCTATTGACAGGAAGATCTCGGGAACAACATGCTGTAGAAAATAAGGCACAGAGCCATAGGCCAACGAGCATTTGTTGCACTCAGATACGGGCCAGACCTTGGACCCCGTGCATTATGTATTATTGCATTTAATTCTTCAAGCACCCATGAAATGCGGTGTTCTCATCCCCACTTGCCGGATGCAGAAAATGAGGCTCAAGAGAGTTGCACTGATTTTCAAGATGGTTCAGAACTGAGATCTGCTCAGAATGTGCTCAGGAAGGGACGTGTGCTTTTTCCATGTTGGACAACACCAAATCAAAAGCTGGGAGAAGTTGATGGTGTTATCCAGAATGACCACCTCACACTGACACATATTTCCCTCCATTTCTTTGCCTGCTTTTTTTTTTTTCTTAAAAGGTTGGGTAAATTTCTTTAAAAAAATGAATGAATTTACAGAGTGTTTAACACAACAGTAAACAAGAGAAAAATCGGTATTATTACCCACTCTAAGAAAAATGGCTGTCTCACTATGGTATCTTTACTGGATCTCTAGAATTATAGTTTGCATTATATCGGTGGCCTGGGAGGCTCAGTTGGCCAAGCGGCTGACACTTGACACTTGATTTCGGCTCAGGAAATGACTTCAGGGTGTTGGGATTGAGCTTGGGGTCGAGCTCTGTCTGCTGCTCCCCCCACCTCCTGCCCCACATGTGCACCCATGCATTCTCTCTTAAAAAAAAAAGATTTATACTTTGCATTGTATAGAATTATGGGTTATAGGGTTTGGCAGATAAGAGGGATGGTAAGAAAGAAACTTAAAGGCAAATATATCCAAACACCTTTGATTTAATTATGATACAAGTGATGTAATAGGATGGAGGCATGTAGATGAATTTTGGTCTCATACTTATCTAGACTAAGGCATGCAGTTGGTGCATTGGTTTAACACTGACCTGGGAGAACTTGGGAGTTCCAGTGTTCCACTTTGCCATTCCCTTTTTAGGCATTGTAATCAAGAGGTCTGTTTGCTGTCACACAAGGGTGACAGCTTGGTTTTAGGAATCAGATTCTCTGCGGCCAAGAGAGCAGAGATTGTGAGAAACTGGACACTATTTGTTATAGGATGCAGATTTCATGGTAATTTTCATACATGAGCTAAAAACCATGGACAACTTGTTGAAACAAAGAGGAAAGAGCCAAGATTTGGAGTGGGAAGACCTGGCTTCAGGTCTCGGTTCTGGCCTTACTACCCATACCAGACTGGCCCGGTCTGAGCCTCACTGATGGAGTACCTGGAACAGAAGTGCTAAATAAATGTTAACTATTTATGATTATTATTATTAGATATTCAAACAAAACCCCCTCACAACAACACTCCCTTTGAGATGCTCAACGGCAAAGCCATATAATGGCTTTCATATAATGCTGAACTATGTCAATGTCAAGGTGTGTCCTATGGAATTGTTGCCTATCCTGCAATACTTAGAACTTGTCCACCAGTTCAGTGGCTCAGTCATTAGAAATTCAGCCATATTCAGCCATTTTTAGGCTCTGAAGGCAACTTCATGCAAATCTGGTTTAATTTGATATATATATCAAATATCAAATATTATATCAAATATATATATATATTTGATGAGAGTAATAGCCAAGTTTAGCAGTTTTTAGAATTAATTCCTTAACTTTCAAGTTTCTATTGTTTTTCACCTTCTTTTCTTCTGTCCCCTCCCTTCTCCTTCTTTGCTTCTCTGCCCTCATTGTCACCCCTTCCCTCCCCACACCCTTTGCTTTGCTTTCCCCTCTTCCACCTCCACCCTACCTCTCTGTCTCTCTCTAACTTGGTCTCTGTCTGTCTCTCAGAAGCTGTGTTAAGCCTGGTTGAGCACAGATACCCATCAGATACAGTCACTACCCACAGTACAAGAGGAGTGATAGGGTGACAGGTAGAGGTTCAAGCACCCGGATAGTTCAGGGGAAAGAGAAATTAGAGAGATGCCCATGATGTGAACTTTGAGCTGGACCCTAAAGGATGGTTAGGGTCTAGCTATGTGAAGGCTTAAAGAAAGTAAAGAATAACATGTATTCCAGGCTAAGGAAACTGAAGGAGCAAAGCCACGGAGGTGGGCTTCTCTTGAGAAGAATCAGTGTAAGAGATTAGCTCCAACAGTAAGTGTATCTTCTCATCTCTGTCCTTTCGCAGCATCAGCTGGGACACTCTTCCCAGCAAATGTGTGTTTGGTGGAGATAATTCCCAGCTCTGACCTACATTCTTTAGGCATCAAATTGTTTCCCAGGCTGGACTTCCCTTGCCATCCTTCCTAGTTCCTGAAATAAAATCCTAGTGGATTTTATGCATAGCATTTACCCGTTCAGATAACCACATTGTGGTACCTGTTACTCAATCTGGTGCTGTTCACTCTAGTTTTACTCTGTGATGAAGTCAGCCGTGAACTTCAAGGGAAGAGGCTTCAGTTAGGCTCATGCAGGGAGGCACCTCCTTCAATCCTACCTGTGCTAACCTTTTGACAATGACATCTGGGCACCTTCAATCCATGCATTCAGTCATGGACAAACACCCATTCATTCACTCTCACCAGGCAGGTCACAGTTCTCCACATGGATGGGGTGTAAGGGACAATAAAACATGGTTCCTATCTTCCAGATGGTCTTGATGAACTAAGGGAATACAAAGCAGAAAGTGATTAGGATGGAACTGGAGGGGATTATGCTGAGTGAAATAAGTCAGACAGGGAAAGACAATTATCATATGGTTTCAGTCATATGTGGAACATAAGGAATAGCG
>NC_048218.1:71837639-71853126 GCF_002007445.2 Ailuropoda melanoleuca
AATGCAGAGATCAAGATGGTGCCAGGTGCATAATAGATGCTCAGTGCGCATTAGCTCTTAGTACCATCAGATCCAGTGTGGTTCCCTATGAAACAGGGTTTCCCTTACTGAAATGTAATCACCCAGAACATCCCAGACGCTTTGCTTATGTCTGCAAAATGACCTTATTTTGAGTTCTGTCATTCAAATGTATTTGGGTTCCTCCCTCTTCTCCATATTAAATTAATACTACTTGGCTTCTGACTAGTTAACATTCACATTAAAGACATTTTATAAGACAGACTATTTTCTCTGAAGTTTATGTATGTGTAGACAGCTGTTAGTTTTATGAGCTCAAGGTCAATTTTTAAAAATAATAAAAGTGAATTGCTGAGTGGTTTCTCTATTGTCAATTTTTATCACCCAATTGTTTTAACTGTCCAAACAAACAAAAACAAAAGAGGTCAAACACCTTCAACTAACAGACTGCATAATGTGTCAGGTGGTTATTCACCTGGAAAAGTAGGCATNTTTATCACCCAATTGTTTTAACTGTCCAAACAAACAAAAACAAGAGGTCAAACACCTTCAACTAACAGACTGCATAATGTGTCAGGTGGTTATTCACCTGGAAAAGTAGGCATCTCAAATCAATTTTATGGACCTGACATTATTATTGACCTCCACCTTCTTTAATTTCATCAAACAAATAAGTGGGCAACAAGATGAAGAAATGCTCAAATAAACAAAATGTAAAGAAGGGGCAGAGGTCTTGAAATGGAAAGATCTGGCACCAGGCTCGATATCTTCATTTACCACATATGGCGTAGAGAGTTTGGCTAATTACTGCCTCTCTGAGCCTTGGGCTGCTTCTTTAGAAACTGAGAGCAGTGACTCCTTCCGTGCCTGTTTCTCAGGCTGTTGTAAACCTAAGATGGGAAGGCGGACATTAAGGTGATTTGTGAACTGTGCTGAATGACATTCATAAAGGGCAGAAGTTTTCACTGAAATTAGAGAAGGTTCCACAGGCTCAGCCATGACAATAGTGATGGTGACAGCGAGGAGAGCAACAGTACCACGTGACAAGGCCCTTCAGGGAGAGTTTGGAGACCTGCAGCAAAAGAGCTCTGCCAGCTTTACAAACGCAGGCCAAGAGGAGACTCTAGGGATCATCGTGGGATTGCAGGCAAAAGGAAAACCCAGTGCTTAACCTGTTAAACAGGATGCTGTCACAACGTGTTCCAGCAAGAAATGAGGAGCAGGAAGCCTGAGGAGGGGCAAGCTTCCTGGTTCTGAGCAGAAAGATGAAAATCACCCCACTGCATACCCCTGAAGTCCTAATTACTATTTCCTGGTCTGAAGTTCCAGGAAATGGGCAAATAAACTCCACCCCATGCAAATATTGTACTTCACATCCTCTTACTGGGGCCCAGAGCCTCTGATGGGGAAGAGGGAGGCAGGGAAACTCCAGGCAGACATGATTCCTGCTAGGGGAACGTTAAAGATATTTGAAAGGTCTGTGATGGGGTCATCCTTCTTACTCAGTGAGGAATGGCCTCAAGAAATTATCAGGAGATAATGGAACTTTCTGTTTTCTGACCTGAGGTAAAATTTACCAGCAACCTCTTTATTCCCTGTTATTGCTGCCTTCACCTGCTGGTGTTCTGTGTCTGTTATGTTTTATAAGCTTCTCAATCTCAGTCTGTGCTTTCACATCCTCTGGATTTAGGCTCCCTGATGGAGCAGGGGCCTCACATTTTCCCCCGGCTCATCCTTTAAAAATGTCCTAACTTGGCTTTTTGAACCTATGGAATTCATAAAGGAGGCAACCCTCACTTTATGCAACTTGAATTGTGGCAGTGATGCGATTTTTCAGCCCTTCTTCCAAGACTCGCGTGAGCATTATATCCTTTAAGAGACTAGACTTTGGAGCCTTTGGGTTTGAGTTCAAATTCAACCCCTGCTTCTTAATAGGTGGGATCTTGGGCAAATGACTTAATCAAAATGAACTTCGGGGATGAAGGATGAAGGGAAGGTGAAAGTAATACCTCTCCTGCCAGAGGATGATGAAAAAGACTAATGTGTGAAAAGCCCCCAACTCAACAGACAGTGGCTGTGAGTACAGTCCCGCTCTGCTTGCAGAATTCCAGGGACTGAACAGGAATGGCAGGTGTGAGGCAGCAAGCGTGAGGTCCCAGTGTGGGCCACACTTTTTCCTTACTCCAACTTGAAGCTTGTGAAGGAAGAATCGCTCCCAGAGGCAGTGCACTCCAATTTTACACATTAAAAATCAATGGGAAAATAGGATTTATTTTTTAAAGTGATTTTGCAACCAATATCGCTGAAATAAATCCATTCTGTAAAATAAAAAATACAGCATTTAACACTCTTACCGGGTAACTATGAATGTGTGTGTGTGTGTGTGTGTGTGTGTGTGTGTGTGTGCGCACGCACTTCCATGGGCACACACAGATATTTATCAAACAGTGTTAAGATTCATTTAGTGTAACCCAGGTCTTGGAGCTTAGGGATTTAACCTCTATTTCTAGTTGTCATGTGATTGTACAAAGNCGCACACTTCCATGGGCACACACAGATATTTATCAGTGTTAAGATTGATTTAGTGTAACCCAGGTCTTGGAGCTTAGGGATTTAACCTCTATTTCTAGTTGTCATGTGATTGTACAAAGCATTCATTCACTTATTTACTAAAAAAATGTGTTGAACACTTATCATGTTTCAGCTGTATGCTCTTCCCGGTTCTAGAATTTAACTAACAATTATACGGACTGTACTATTCATGGGTATAGAACACAGTCAGAAGGGCTGCAGTGGAAATTAGAGATAATCTGCTCAATTGCCTCAATTTATTCATGGGGAAACTAAGGTGTAGAAAAATTTGCTTGAGTTTCTCAAGGACACAATTACCAGAGTAGCTACAAAAGGTAGAACACCGTTTCTCAACGTTGGCCACACGTTAGAACTACCTGAGGAAAATGTAAAAATATTTATGGCCAGGTTGCAACCCAGACAAATGAAGTCAGAATCTCTTGGGGGTGGAACCCAGACATTAGTATTTTTCAAGCTTCTTAGTTAATTTCAATGGCCAGCATGAGGTTATAACCATCGCTCCATAACAGTTTGGCAGTCTGCTGTCTCTCTTTGTACTCAGTTACATCACCAGTTGATGGAGATTCAGATTTGCACATAAAGTTACTTAGAGAAATTCAGAAACAAGAATGCCTAATTGCCATCAGCATTAACCTTACCTTTCGTTTTCGCTGCCCACTCCCTCAGGCCCTCTCTTCCTGGAGCACATTTTCTTGCAAGAGCCTCCGCACTGTCTTCTAGAACCTGTGGCCTGTCTAATCTCTGTCATTGTCTCTTCTATAGTTTTCTCTGCAAGTCTATTGCCTTAAAGAAAATGTCCTAAATACCTCACCCTAGCATTTAATGCTGTACACACTTGGTCTTTAACTTCTAGCCTCATTCTCCAGTCTGCAGTCAAATAGGCCCACTCGATTGCCCCTCCCCACAACCAACTTGTGCGTTACCTTTTTGAAATGCCCCCTTTCCTTCCCATCTGAGCAAAAGGCTTCCAACCCTTCCAGGCTGCCGCGCACATATCAGTTCCTCCACGATGCCTTCCATCATCTGCCCTCTTTATATATCTACAGCATTTCAATACTATAAATTTTACTTTATTGTATTTTTATTTCTTTGACATGTATGTGTTTGATTATATGGCGTAGTTTTCTCTCTCTTTTTTTAAGATTTATATTTATTTATTTATTTATTTTAGAGAGAGAGAGAAAGCATGCATGCATGAGTAGGAGAGGGAGGTGCAGAGGGAGAGGGAAAGAGAATCTCAAGCAGACTCCAAGCTCAGAGCAGAGCTCCACTCCGGGCTCCATCTCACGACCCTGAGATCAGGGCCCTGAGATCATGACTTGAGCCACAGCCAAGAGTCGGCCGCTTAATCGACTGTACCACCCAGGAGTCCCTAGTTTTCTCCTTTGTAACATTTTCTTCCCTTTTTGCGTTATCAAATAGTGGAATGCAGAGACTGAATTTTATTCACATGCTATGCCTATAGTAGGCCTATGATCCACATCGAATGAATGATAATTTCTAATAAAGAATGCCATTTGTGTATTAGGGAAGGTTGGGGTAAGTTAGGAAAGGATCATCTTAAATAAGTATATTAGGGATCTATCTTTGCTTCTTCCCCAGATGCTTCTTTAGCCACCGAACTGTTATGTGTTTACTGGTCCTTAAACGAGAGACTTTCTTAGTACTTTTCTTTTGCAGGTGAGATGCATAAAAGTACAGAAAATAAGATATGTTTGGAACAACTTAGAAGGACAGTTCCAGAAAATTGGGTAAGTTGTTTCTGCAGTTTCATCCAAAAGAGAGAAATTTATTTCAAAAATATTATTTCTAATTATGTCTTTCTCATTATTATTATTTCAGCTGTTTGGAAGATTGGCTCAGCTCTGCCAAGATACATCTAAAATTTGGATCCGGTCTAACAAGAGAAGAACAAGAGATTAGGTACCATGCCTATTGTTATCTACATCAGCTCAAAAGGACAGTTATCCTTAGCTAAACAGAAAGCCCAGCGCATAGTTATCTTAGCTGGTCAGTATCAGAAGACCTTGTAGTGCTCTATTCAGTATTGTCAAATTAAAGGCATGCACATACATTATTTCACTTCATTAGAGTAACCTTGTAGGGGAGGTAGAACAAACGTCCTTATCCTCCCGATATAACACATGAGAAATCTGAGGCTCACAGAGGTTTGATGGCCCGAACGAGGTCACACAGATGGGAGGTGAAAGAAGAGCTGAGTCTTAGGAAGGGGACAGGGTGGAATGTTAAGAGGGCAGCTGGGTGATGGACATTGAGGATGGTATGTGTTGTGGGGAGCGCTGTGTATTGTGTATGACTGATGAATCACAGACCTGTACCCCTGAAGCAAATAATACATTATATGTTAATAAAAAAAAAGAGTCTCTCAGAATCTCACTGTGTGGTTTTGAGCAAGTTCTTTCTCATCTCTGGGATTTGGTTGCTTAACTGTTAACAAGGGGAGGAGGAATCTGTAAAGTCCTTGCTGGTCCTAAGTTTCTGTGGTTCTCACATTCTCCTCCACCCCATTTTCCAGTAATTGAAGGGACCTAGAGCCTTGCTGCGTCAGCATCACCCAGAAGCTTGTTAGAAATGCAGAATCTTAGACCACACATCATCCTTATTGAATCAGAATCTTCACATTAACAAGATCATGGAGTCATCTGTATGAACATTAAAGTTCAGGAGGCACTGCTCTAATACATTTGGCCAAGCTATTTGATCCGAATGTCTACACAGAAGGCTCAGGGAGGGTGGTCAGTGTTCCCAACAGCAAAATAACTCATAAAGGGTCATTGCTCTGTATAATCAAAGACACATATCTCTAGGTTTTCAATTAAAGGGCTGTATAACTGTGTGTGAGAGCTATTTTTGAGATCCCAACATCTTTTCTCTCGTATTAAAAGAAATTCTGCAGCTTCCCAGAGCTGAATAGGGGTAGGAAGGTAGGTCTGGTAATTTTTTTTATTATAATAATTTTTTTTATTATATTATGTTAGTCACCATACAGTACATCCCTGGTTTTTGATGTAAAGTTCGATGACTCATTAGTTGCGTATAACATCCAGTGCACCATGCAATACGTGCCCTCCTTACTACCCATCACCAGCCTATCCCATTCCCCCACCCCCCTCCTCTGAGGCCCTCAGTTTGTTTCTCAGAGTCCATAGTCTCTCATGCTTCATTCCCCCTTCTGATTATCCCCCCTTTCTTTATCCTTTTCTCCCCCTACCGATCTTCCTACTTCTTATGTTCCATAGATGAGAGTTCCCCCCTTTTCTTGTAATGGTCCCTCCATCCCACATCCACAAAGCCAAAGTTGGGGACAGAGTTGAGAGAGTGCCAATCTTGAGACTACTTGAATGAGGCAATGGCTAGCTTAAATACCCAAATTGCCATCAGGGAAATATTTAGACGTGAGGAAGAGTCTAGTTCAGTCGATGCAGTACGATCATGTTTATTGGTTTTGCCCTTGGGAACTCTCCCCTTCCTCAGTTATTTTGAAAAAGATGGGGGCGTTATGTAACAAGGGGGACTTTTGTTGGATTGTGAGAAAATGAATCGAAGAATGAGTAAAAAATGGGTTTGATTTTTATTATTAATAACTGATCTATGATCTCTCCCTATAGGAGGTTAATCTGTGGGCCTAATACTATCGATGTTGAAATCACACCAATTTGGAAACTACTCATCAAGGAGGTAATCAATATTTTCTCTTGGTGCTGCCTAGAGAATAAAGAAGTTTAGTTCTAGTCAAAAGATCAAGAATTCTACTTGTTAATACGTAACTGCAATTTGGGATATTTTAAAAGAATACAAAGTATAGTTTCTTCATATCTCTTTTCTACTCTTTTCTTGGGGACCATCTTTTGCACATGGTGCCTGATACAGTATGAGGTACGATGCTCGTGTATCTACTTATCCTTTTATAACTGGATTAATGTACATTTCTTCTCTTTCTTTCCCTTTTAATCCTATTTCTTAGCCTGTCTCAACTTTGTGAAATAAAATAATAATTAAAAAATTTAAAAACTCAGAACTTTTCTTGTGGGCAACAATATACAATTTCCTCAGCATCTAAAATTATAGGAAGAAAATCATCTTCTTGGACTTATAAGTTTTCTCGATCTCAGTATGTGTGTGGGAGGCAAAAAAGGACTTGACCATCAGTTACTGAGTTGAATTTTTCCTCTGTGACTCTACCACTGGGCTTATTTTTCATTTTGCCATGATTATTATGAAACTATAACCATACAGCTATACTCTGGGTCTTTTCCTGCACTTCAGTACTTGCTTTATAAAAAGCATATTAAACTCAAGGTACTTTCTCAATATTTCTAGCAAGCTTTCTTTCAGGCACGGAAGGAAGCAAAAGAAACAGATAGAAAATGTTTCTGTGTGCTCCTTTCCTAACCAAGGATTACTGTTCCCATCCTAGACAAATGGAAATCAACTAAAGACTATTGGAATAAGGGAGCAAAATGTCTTAAACCAAAATAGGCTAATGACTGTTGGAGTTAGCCTCTCCTTTCTCCCACAGTGTTCTCGATGTTCAGTGACAGTTTCCCACTTTCAGCTTGGCTCTCTACTTATGAGAAATTGTAGTCTTCAACTTACCCATTGATCTAAAGTATTTTGGTGACTTTGAAGATGGCAGATGGTGTGTCATAGGGAAGAACAACAGACTCAAGAACATTTTAACTTTGTAAACCTGAATACTTTTAACTCTGTAAACCTGAACTCTAACTTCACCCTTCTGATGGCCAGTACATGTAAACTGGACCTGGTAATATTCACACCTTACACACTTGCAGGGGCCGACATGAGGACCCATGAGATATTACTTTGTAAATGATAAGGTGCAGCAGTGGTTAAAAGTGCGTGCTCTGGGGCCAGATTGCCTGGGTTCAAGCCCTGATCTGTGACTGTTGCAGCTGTGTGACCTTGAGCAGCTGTGAGACCTTTGTCAAGGTCTGAGGCATAGCTTCTCCATCTTTGCAATGGTGATAAGTAATAGCTTCTGGGTAATAAGGTAATTATGGAAATTAAAAGAGAAAATTCAGGTAAAGTTGCTTAGTGCAGTGTCTGGCACATGACAATTGCTGAATAAATGTAATAAGAATGAGAATATTGCGTGGGATGATTTGTGTCACAGAGATGGTTATGAAAGCAAACAAGTCAATGAACAGCTAAATATGAAGACTGAATATTCCCTTTGTTTTCCTGTTTTCTGCCAACAGGTTTTAAATCCATTTTACATATTTCAACTCTTCAGTGTCTGTTTGTGGTTTAGTGAAGATTATAAGGAATATGCTTTTGCCATCATAATCATGTCCATCATATCCATAGCCTTGACAGTATATGATCTCAGAGAGGTGAGTTTTTTCCACCAATCTTGTGGCCGCAGAAAGGGAACGGTAGGGACTTTATTGAAATTTTGTTGGAAAGAAGAATCAGGAAATAGTCATTGCCCACTCCACAATAAATGCGACCAAGTTTGTGAATATCTAGCACAAATACCAATGCCGAATACTATCTGTCCTTTTCCTTCCCTCACATCTCAATTCCTAACCTTCCAAGGTATTTTTTGCCCTCTTTAGTTTACTCAGGCTGATCAGCCAGAAGAACTTACAAATATCTATACATTGTGAATAAGTGAAAAATACATCTTGAAGATGGTGGAAGAGGGTGGAAGGTGGAAAAGTCTATTTAATGACTCTTTTGCCCTTTTTGTTTGGTTGGTACCTATTTGTTAAAGCCCGAGTCCAACACTTGGCTTTCGTTATGCCCCCACCAGGGGATCTAAGTGTTTTTGGGAACAAATCATGTAGAACCGATTGGTTGATCATGCTCTCCCACTCTCAAAATTAAGACTTCAAACCAAATCTCTCCTCACCTTTTATGAGATCCCCATTTGCTCTTAGTCCATTTTCCTCTAATTCAGCAGATAATCTCCCTTGTTCTACAAAGAAGATAGAAACTATAAGACAGGAAATTGCTCAACTCCCCGCTCTCCAACTGCCAGATGACCCTGTCCCTGCCTCCCTCCTGCCCTGCCCTCTCATTACAGAGGAGAAAGGGCCCTCTGTCTGTGCTTGCAATGGCATCCTTGCCCACCAGCTCAGGGTGCTTATGTGGTCACTGAATAACCTCCCCACTCCCACCCCCAAGGGCCTTTCCATCAGTATGAAACATGCTCAAGCGAGGTAACAATCCCTTCTCTTGACCAAGCTTCTACCTTTAGCTACTACTCAACCTCTCTTCTCCCTTTTACAGCAAAACTTCTTTATGCAGGCTCTCCTCACTTGCTCATCTCTCTCTCACTTCTCTCTGTACTGACCTGATTTTCTCTCTTGTGACTCCATTAAAGAACTCTTGTTAAGGTCACCACTATAATTCTAAGGCCATAGGCAGTTTTAAATTTTTTTAAAAAATTCCTTTTTTAAACTACTATTTTTTTTTGTTAGTAGAAGGAGTAATATATGGATACAATTTTTTAAAAGCTCAAGTAGAACAATACAGCGTAAATAAAAGGTAAATATGCCTCCCACCTTGGTTCTCTCAGTATCCAGATCCCCTTTCTGAAGGCATCCGCTGGGGCCAAATGTTCTATAATGCTTAGCAGCAGTAAACACATACGCACAAATTTGTTTCACACAAATGGAAATACACTATGTATACTCTTCTTCACTTGTATTTTTCACCTAATATATCTTAAATATCTTTCCATATCTGCACAAATATGTTTTTCTCTAGATGTACCATAATTTTTAAACCAATCTTATGTTGATGGATAGTTAGGTTGTTTCCAGTCTTTTGTTATTAAAATAATGACAATTCTCACACATGTACCTGTTCACAACTCTGCATATATGTGTATTTATAAATATATATAAATTACAAGTGTGCATAATTTATATTACATGTAGATATGTATATAACAGGTATATATGTCTGCTTATGTATAATTGGTATGGAGATATAAAATTTCTATACTTGAAATTACTTAATTATAAACTAAGTATATTATTTTAATAGATGAGGTCAAAATGCCTCTTTCTTTTCTTAATTTTTTATTATGCTTTGTTAGTCACCATACTGTACATCATTAGTTTTTGATGTAGTGTTCCAATGATTCATTATTTGCATATAACACCCAGTGCTCCATGCGAAAGTGCCCTCCCCATTACCCATCAGCAGCCTATCCCAATCCCCCACCCCGCTCCCCTCTGAAGCCCTCAGTTTGTTTCCCAGAGTCCATAGTCTCTGGTGGTTCATTCCCCCTGATGTTTACCCCCCCTTCATTCTTCCCTTCTTTCTCCTACTGATCTCCCTGCTATTTCTTATGTTCCATAAATGAATGAAACCATATGATAATTGTCTTTCTCTGCTTGACTTATTTCACTTAGCATAATCTCCTCCAGTCCCGTCCATGTTGCTGCAAATACACAAAGGAATAATAATTTATCCCAATAGTAGATGAGTGTTGGTTTTCCTTATCTTTGCCAATTTAAGTGAATATCTTTGCCCATAACTTTAACAGCATATTTTCCATTACAAGTTGATCACTTGCTCATGTCCTAAGCTGTTTGTATTTTTTCACTGCGAACTGTACTGGTGTCCTTCATTAATTTTTATTAGATTGTCAGTCTTTTGTTTGCTGATTTTATCGTCTCCCTCCCACAGTGGACGTTTTTTTCCCACATTGCAGCTTTCATTAAACTTCTCAGTTGCATTTGACAGTTAACTGCTCCATTGCTTCTCTTTGAAGCGCTCTTTCCCTTAGGCATCAGAGACACACACTCTCCATCCTCTCTAGTTGTTCTTTTTCAATCTCTTTTTATAGTTCATCCTCCTCTACCTGGCCTTTCTCTGGGGGAGGGGTGTCTCAACATCAAGACAGTATGCAAACTATACAATGTATATCTATCTCGTATACAATGTGTGCTCTCTCTTCCTCTCCCCCTCCACTTGTGCAAATATGTTTATTGGTTTCATGTGTTTTCTTCCAAGGAAATTTTTAGGCAAATCAAGCAAATGCAAATACATGTATTTTTTTTTCTTTCTTATGTGAAAGGTAGTATCATTATATTATTTCCTACTTAGTTTTACTACTACTACTACTACTAATATGTCTTTTTGGCCTTTTCATGTGAGTATATGGAGAGATTCTTCATTATTCTTATAGCCATATACCAGTGAATTCTAAAATGACTTTTAAATTTATATATATTTCAAATCCAAATATTTCTTTTGAGTTTGAGATTCATAGATTCAACAATCTATTTGATTCAAAGTCACTTCTTATGGAAGATTTCTATTGCTTCCATTGGCTATCTATGCTCTAAAACCACATTTTTCCCCCTTATTACTGATAGTAATGATACATTTATATTTGTATTTGATTAAAAATATTTTTCCCAGTGGGTTGTAAATTCCTTGCTAGTAAGAACCATATCTTCTTTTTTTTTTTTTTAACCATTCCATCCCCACCTCTTAGCATAGTCCCAGGCACATAAATGTTGTTTAATAAATGTTGAGTGAATACAAAAATGAATAAAAGAATAAGTTAACAGTAGAACAGTCTGTCTTGCACCTTTTACAATTCTACTAATCATTCTTAGGACGTATTAATCAGATTTGTAAATGATTTGATGCTAGGAGATTTAGGGGGTGTCTTGAATGGCAAAACCAGAATAAAAACGTGAATACACTAAATGATTAAGCATTTTAACTCCTAGAACCAGGTAGTTCTTTTACGCAACAGTTTCTTAATAAATGTGAAATCTAATATAATTTTATTGTAGTTTTCTTTTCTATCCTCTTATTGATTCACTCTCAATGTCCTGTGTATTTCATATATTAAAATAACATATACTATGAGGATATAGCAGGTACCACCGAACTCCTTATAAAGTCATAGATGAGGAACTCTGATGTGGGATAACTCAAGCCTGAAATAATGCTTAGTTCTCGAAGCTATATAGGTATAAACACATATCTCGAATGATTAAAGTTCTTGATGTCCTCTACTGAAAGAACTAAACACAAATTTATGGTTATCAAAAATGACTTTGAGTGAACCAAGCATGCCGGGAAATTCCTTTCTACCAAAGAACACATACTTCTTACTGTTGGTGAACAGCACAGCACGTTGAATGACTTTTCAGTTGACTTGATAGGCTACTTAGTCTTTCGTTTTCAGCCACTGTATTCAGTAGGGAACAAGATAGTGCTCTACCTTTAAAGATACTAACACTTAACTGAATTAATACCTGGGATGTATCCTCAAATACATAAGCCTTTTTCTATTTTCCGTTCTTCTTTTTCAGCAATCTGTAAAGCTCCACCGTCTAGTTGAGTCACATAATAGCATTACAGTCTCTGTATGGGGGAAAAAAGGTAAGTTTCATTGTTTTAGATCTATGTGTGTTCATGTGGAATCAAAACAGGATTTAAATTGGTATCTCTGACTGTTTCTACTACTCTCGTCTTCATATGCATTTATTTTCCTGTGTATTTACTTAAAGGAATGAGGTGCTTGAGACATTTTCACCTTAAAAAAATTTTATTGAGGTAAAATTGATATATAATTAACTGAATATATTTAAAATGTACAATTTGATAGATTTTGACTTGTGTACATCTATGTAACTATCCATGAAGCTATTACCATGACAAAGATAATGACTATCCATTACCCCGAACGGTTGCCTTGTGCCTGTTTCTAATCATTCCTCTCAACCTCTCTTTCCCCATCCCTATCCTCAGGCAACCACTTTGCATGTTTAGAATTTTATATAAATGGTATTGTACAGTAGTCATTTTTTGTCTTTTACAACATATATTGGGTTAATTTTATGGGGATCAAAGTTCTTAATTAGTTTAAAATGCAACCATTTTGTTAAGTATGTCAATAGCTGATTACTTTTTATTCTTGAGTAAAATCCCAGTGTATGGATAGACTAGTTTGTACATCCACTCCCCTACATTTGGAAATTCGGGTTGCTCCTAGTATTGGGCTATTACAAATAATACCTCAATGAAAATTTGGGTTCAAGTCTTTGCACGGACATACACTTTCATTTTGTATGGGAAAATACATAACTGTGGAATGGCTGGGTCATATGGGCAGGTAAATGTTTAACTTTTTAAGAAACTGCCAAACTGTTTTCCAAAGTGTTTGCACCATTTTGCATTCTTACTAGCAGAGCATGAGAATTGCAGTGGCTCCAAATTCTTGTCTATACTTGATATGGTCAGGTTTTTTTTTTTTTTTAATTTTAGCCATTTTAACAGATGTGTAGTGGTATCTCATTGTAGTTTTAATTTGCATTTCCCTAATAACTAATGGCACTGACCATCTTTTCAAGTGCTTATTTTCTACTTACATATCTTCTCTGGTGAAGTGACTGTTTAAATCTTTTGCTTATTAGGTTGTTTTCTAATTATTAACTTTTGAGTAGTTCTTTCTATATTCTGAATCCAAATCCTTTATCACGAATATGATTTTCAACGATCTTCTCTCACTCTATGATTTATCTTTTCCATTCTCTTTACAGCATCTCCCAAAGGGTGGATATTTCTACTTTTGTTAAAGTCCAGTTTATCAAATTTTCCTTTTGTGGATCTTGCTTTTGTATCATATCTAAGATATCTTTACCTAATCCAAGGTTATTAAGCTTTTCTACGGTGTCTTAATGTAAATAAGTTCTTAATACATAAGTTCTTAATATATAAGTTCTTTTTTTTCTCTTGTTAAAGATTTTATTTATTTAATTTGTCAGAGAGTGAGAGAGCATAAGCAGGGGAGCGGTAGGCAGAGGGAGAAGCAGACTCCCCACTGAGCAGGAAGCCCGATCCAGGATTTGATCCCAGGACCCTGGGATCATGACCTGAGCCAAAGGCTGATGCTTAACCGACTGAGTCACCCAGGTGTCCCGATACATAATTTCTTAATGAATATCGATTCAATAAATTGAGGTGAGGTACTTTTTGAGATTCCAAAAATGCATTTTTATAACAACACAATAGGAAAATATTGGTTATTTTCTTCCTAGAATGAGTTCATCAAATCCTTCTCAATATGAAGTGTTACAAGCTGGAGCCTTACTTGGAAATCCTACACATCTGGGAAATTTGTTAAAAGTTAGGGTAGATTGAACAGATTTAACAGTATTTAATAATTTTATTGCATAGGAAGGTGGGGAGTACAAAGTAAGAAATTTTCCTAAAGGATTGTATAGTCTGAACAATGCATGCCATCAAAAGGATGAATACTTTCCATTTGCATCAACATGGATGGAACTGGAGGGGATTTTGCCAAGTGAAATAAGTCAAGCAGAGAAAGAAAATTATCATATGGTTTCACTCATATGTGGAACATAAGGAATAGCATGGACAACCATAGGGGAAGAGAGGGAACACTGAAGGGGAAGAAATCAGAAAGGGAGACAAACCATGAGAGACTCTGGACTCCGGGAAACAAACTGAGGGTTACAGAAGGGAGGAGGGTGGGGGGATGGGGTAGCCAGGTGATGGGTATTAAGGAGGGCGCATGTTGTGATGAGGACTTATATACACAACTAATGAATCGTTGAGCACTATATCACAAACTAATGATGTACTATATGTTGCTAACTGAACATAAAGAAAAGAAATGACCCATAGTTTTCAAACTGGGGTAGTAATTATGAATATAGCCTGGTGGATATAATTCTAGTCTTTCTTTATCCAACCCTATGAACATATCTATCTGGTTCCCAGGAAGAGAGAGGGCTGTAATTAACAACTGCAACAGATATTTTCCTATAACACAAAAAAGCAAACAAAAATCTATATAATTTGTGGCCCAAGCAGAAATTATTTGGGTTTCAGGATCAAAATGTTAACTAAAATGTAGAGTGATGTCCCCTCTCACACTTCATCTCAGACCTCCAAGAAATGGTGTTATTTACAAAAGGGAAATGTTCTGCATGAGAGAGAGAGAGATTCAGATCAAATCAAGTGTTACCTTTTTATTTTAGCAGTTGGTAGCAAAACCCAGGGTGTTTGCTTAGCTTTATTTACTTTTGGTGGCTAAGAGTTTGTAATTGCTACTGGGAAATTGGGTGCTTAGCAGGGTTTATAACCGAGTTAGCTTTGGTGAGTAGAGGACCATGTTTTTGAACTCATAAATAATCAGCAACAGTGTCACCTATTCCTTTCACGAGACTTTTGGCGAAGTCCTTGGTGGTTAGCTGATAACCATGAGTGTATTGATTTGTTTGTTTGTTTGTTTGTTTTCTCCAGGTATAAAAGGCCTTCTCCAGACTAGACATTATTAATGAGCCTTCTAATGGACAAATATTCTTTCAATTTTTCCGGACAGTTCTTTGCTCCCTACTATAAATTAGCATAGGTCTGGTATTCTAGTTTTTTCTCCCTCCAGGCACAATAGGAAAGTTAATGTAATAGGTGGACTTCTTCCCACTGTGAGGTTTTCTCCATAGTCATTCTGGGATTCTTTTAAGCCAGGATCTAATACCATGAAATCTTTGGGATTCTTTCTTATCTATTAATGGCCATAAAAAACTTCGTCTGAGGTCTTAGATGTATGTTGAGGAAGAGACGACAGAATGACAGAATCGGGAAGACATGTTGGGAGGTGAGAAAACTGTTCCTGAAATTCACTTGGATTTTCAAAATCTCCTTAGATCTTATTTCATGTGTAGCTCTTCTACTTGATAAGTGAATGCTGTTGGGAACTCATAATTTAGATGGCCAGTCATGTCAGATAATGTTAAATTCATGATAGATGGGTAGGGGCTCCTAACTTCTTGCAAGCCAAGGATGGTTTTTAGTCTCCTTCAGAGACTGATAGCAACAAACAAACAAA
>NC_048218.1:71860317-71926317 GCF_002007445.2 Ailuropoda melanoleuca
ATCACAAACTAATGATGTACTATATGTTGCTAACTGAACATAAAGAAAAGAAATGACCCATAGTTTTCAAACTGGGGTAGTAATTATGAATATAGCCTGGTGGATATAATTCTAGTCTTTCTTTATCCAACCCTATGAACATATCTATCTGGTTCCCAGGAAGAGAGAGGGCTGTAATTAACAACTGCAACAGATATTTTCCTATAACACAAAAAAGCAAACAAAAATCTATATAATTTGTGGCCCAAGCAGAAATTATTTGGGTTTCAGGATCAAAATGTTAACTAAAATGTAGAGTGATGTCCCCTCTCACACTTCATCTCAGACCTCCAAGAAATGGTGTTATTTACAAAAGGGAAATGTTCTGCATGAGAGAGAGAGAGATTCAGATCAAATCAAGTGTTACCTTTTTATTTTAGCAGTTGGTAGCAAAACCCAGGGTGTTTGCTTAGCTTTATTTACTTTTGGTGGCTAAGAGTTTGTAATTGCTACTGGGAAATTGGGTGCTTAGCAGGGTTTATAACCGAGTTAGCTTTGGTGAGTAGAGGACCATGTTTTTGAACTCATAAATAATCAGCAACAGTGTCACCTATTCCTTTCACGAGACTTTTGGCGAAGTCCTTGGTGGTTAGCTGATAACCATGAGTGTATTGATTTGTTTGTTTGTTTGTTTGTTTTCTCCAGGTATAAAAGGCCTTCTCCAGACTAGACATTATTAATGAGCCTTCTAATGGACAAATATTCTTTCAATTTTTCCGGACAGTTCTTTGCTCCCTACTATAAATTAGCATAGGTCTGGTATTCTAGTTTTTTCTCCCTCCAGGCACAATAGGAAAGTTAATGTAATAGGTGGACTTCTTCCCACTGTGAGGTTTTCTCCATAGTCATTCTGGGATTCTTTTAAGCCAGGATCTAATACCATGAAATCTTTGGGATTCTTTCTTATCTATTAATGGCCATAAAAAACTTCGTCTGAGGTCTTAGATGTATGTTGAGGAAGAGACGACAGAATGACAGAATCGGGAAGACATGTTGGGAGGTGAGAAAACTGTTCCTGAAATTCACTTGGATTTTCAAAATCTCCTTAGATCTTATTTCATGTGTAGCTCTTCTACTTGATAAGTGAATGCTGTTGGGAACTCATAATTTAGATGGCCAGTCATGTCAGATAATGTTAAATTCATGATAGATGGGTAGGGGCTCCTAACTTCTTGCAAGCCAAGGATGGTTTTTAGTCTCCTTCAGAGACTGATAGCAACAAACAAACAAAAAACTACATTGTTTTCTAGAATGTTCAAAGTTTTAAGTTTCACATTTAGATCTATATTGTATTTTGAGGTTTTTTTAAAATTGAAGTTCATTCTTTGCAAATAGCCATTCAAATGTTCCAATACCATTTGTTGAAAATCCTATCCTTTCTCCACCAAGTTGCCTTTGCATCTTGATAAAAAATCAGTTGCTCATACACAGGTGGATCTGTTCTGGACTCCCTATTCTAGTCTACTGATCTATCTGGTTGTCATTATACCAATGCCACCATATGGCTTTATAATTAGTCTTTAAATAGGATAATATTAGTCCTTCAGCTTTGTACTTCTTTTTCAGTGTTGCTTTGGTGATACTGGGACCTTTGCATTTTCATATGACTTTTAGAATCAACCTGTCAATTTCTAACAAGAAAAAACATGATGAGATTTTGATTGGGATTGTGTTGGATCTATAGATTAATTTGTGGAAAACTGATATATTAACAAATTTGGGTCTTCTGACTTATGGACATAGTATGTCTCTCCATTATTCAATCTTGGTTAATTTGGTCTTTGATTTTTCTCAGCAATGTTTTGCAGTTTTCCGTGTATGGGTCTTACACACTATAAGATGCATTCCTAAATATTTCATGATTTTGATGCTATTGTGAATGGTATTTTTAAATGTATATGTTCAATTGTTCATTTGCTAGTAGTTTCCTCAAATGCATGTGATGATTAGTCTCTATGATCATTATGTCTGTATTCTGAAGTCAGGGAGACCTCTGGATTTTGTCTGGGTTCCCCCTCCCTGCACAGTGGCCTGGGAACTCTCTAAAGGCAGTAAGCTGAGCAATTGCAGGGCACCTTCACTTGTTTCCTGTCTTTTGTTGCTTATGTTAGGTGTTTAAAACCATTGTTTCATATATTTTATATGGTTTTGGTTGTTTCAGATGAGAAGATAAATCTGCTCCTTTTTACTACATCTTGGCTGGAAGTAAAACTTCACCTTTTAAAAGTACCCTGGTCATTTTCTTGTTTAATTTTTTATGACGAAACATTTTGTATACATACAACAATGGGGAGAATAAAATAATGAAATCTCATGTAGCTATGACTTAGATTCAACAATTATCAACACATTGAATCTTTTTTTTTTTTAAAGATTTTATTTTATTTATTTGACAGAGATAGAGACAGCCAGCGAGAGAGGGAACACAAGCAGGGGGAGTGGGAGAGGAAGAAGCAGGCTCATAGCGGAGGAGCCTGATGTGGGGCTCGATCCCTTAATGCCGGGATCACGCCCTGAGTGGAAGGCAGACGCTTAACCGCTGTGCCACCCAGGCGCCCCCTTTTTTTTTTTTTTAACTGTTCTACTACCTCCCTCACTCTGGATTATTTTGGAATTATCCCAGATATCATATAATTTCATTTGAAAAAAATTCAGTATATATGTAAAGTATAAAGATTCTTTTTTAATTACTTTACCTAAAAAGACCTAAAATAACTCCATAATTTAAAAACTCAATTATATAGAAGGGTTGGCATTTTCTCAAGTGAATCACAAGTGTGTGTTTATACATGTATATATATTTTCAAATCAGGATCCAGATAAAGTCCACATACTGCAATTAGTTGGTAAGTCTCAAGTTTATTTGAACTCTACACGTTCCCTCCTTTATAGCTTACTTTCTTCCTTGCAAATTTTTTGTTGAAGGACGTAAGTGGTTCATCCTGTGGCTTCTACAGTTTGGATTATACTGATTACATATTCATAAAGTTATTTAACATGATTTTCTATAGCTTGCACTTCCTGTAAATTGGTCGTTAGATCTAAGGCTTGAGTTTTTGGCAAGAATACTGCACAGCTGATATCGCATTCTTCCAATGGGAGGTACATACCATCTGATTATCTTCTTTCTGTGATTTTAACAGACATAAGTGTTTATGACCTAGACTAACTATTTCATTAGGAGTTTCAAATTTCTACTTCTATCCTCCCATCTTCACATACTAAGTGGAGTATTTTTATAAAGAAATACACCCTCCTCAACTATTTCATTACCCTGAGATTCAGTTTGTTTGAGAAAGACAGGATCAATATTTGATTATTTCCTTTTATGTACCAGGTTTCAAAATAATGGATTGATCCTCTAGCATTATCCAAAGGATTTTTTAGTGTCATTATGGGTTCATGATGTTAAACGTTTTTGCCACATTTGCATCCATGGCAATTTTTATTCTAACTGTGCTCAAATTTTCTCATCTTTGGTCATTGAGTGCCTCCTCAGGTGGGTTTCTGAATTCTTTTGCTGTGACCAAAGTTGTCTTTCAAAGTTTTATTGCTTTCTGATATGATATGATATTCCAAACTTACCTTGGACGATGCCTGCTCCAAACCTGGGCACATCTATTTTTCCAAAGAGCTCTTAGATGTGGTTAGAGACCTCAACCAGAGCACTCAGAGAGCTCATTTCTATGATGTTAGTCACTATTTCTTGGCCTTTTCAGAAGACAGACCTAGTCTTCTGACATTTCTTTTTAGAGAGGGAGAGAGAAAAGGTGGGCGAAGGGGAGAGGGAAAGAGAGAATCTTAAGCAGGCTCCATGCCCAGCACAGAGCCCAACACGGGCCTCGATCTCACAACCCTGAGATCACAGCCCGAGTCGTAATCAAGAGTCGGATGCTCAACCAACAGTCACCGAGGACCCCATCTTCTGACATTTCTAATTCAGGTTTATAACTATGGGCTTTTTACTTAACTTTGTTGATTGTGCTTTTGTCTCTCCTTTATCTCAAAAGTCGCAATTTTCAATGACGGCAGCAAATCACTCATTTGCTCTATCCCTACACAGTAATCTCAGAATTGAAAGCCAAAACACCTGGGAAGAATATAATTCCTAAAAACAATTTGAGATTTTGCTGGAGATCTTCTTTTCCCCTGTTTGTGATATACCATATGAAATGTACAAATTATACTTAAAAAAAACCCTTATGTTTCAACGTTCCTCAAAATGGTTCTTCTCTATATGGTTATGCCTGCAACTTGATAGGTTCATCTCATTCATTTTGCCTTAGATTTTTAGTGTTAGCTTTTCAAATATATTTTTATATTAGTTTACGTGGATATTATATACAAATATATAAAATATCTAATATAAATGTCACAAAATTATATATTAAATATATAAACTATAAATTATATACAATATATACTATGTAAAATCATATAAAATATCTACATGGTTCAAAAATTAAACCTGTATGTCAAGACATTCAGGAGAGTCTGGCTCACATCCTTCTTTTGTCTACCTTTTGCACTCACTCTTTCTATAAGAACCATTTTTGTTTGTTTTTGATTTATTCTTACATTTGAAAGATACAAAGAAATTCTATATAAGATCCATATCTATATAGTGTATGTACAGAATGTGTATATATTTGCACTGTTGTTTAGGTAACAGGGGTATACCACACACCTGTAGTTCATATTTGCTGGTGTCTTTGCTTTACATGCTTTTTTTTTTAATATTGAAACATAGTTGACATACAATGTTATATTAGTTTCAGGTATATTTACATACTGAACTATGTTTCCTAGGGATTCTTTCATAGCCAAATATATAAATATTTTTTGCTCATCATTTCAGCTTTCTAGTACTCTCGTGTATGGAGGAACCCGTTTTTATTCAATCAGTTCTCTATTGAAAGATTTTATTTTAGTTTAGTTTGGTTTTTTACTATTACAGATAGTGCTGTAATAAAAAGGCTTGTGCATATATCTGTCTTTTCTTATTTCCACCAGTCTATCTTTGACATAGATTTGGGGAAGTAAAATTGCTGAGTTAAAGAATAAATGCACATATGTACATTTGCTAGATAGATGTTGCCAACTTTCTTTCCGTGGAGATTGTAGCAGCTTGCATTTGTGCCAGAAGGGTGTGAGAGTGCCTGTTTCCTCATAGCCTTGTCCACAAAATATGCTGGCATACCTTTAGATTTTTCTAATTAGCTAGGTGGGCAATGTTAGATGTATTTCTTTTTTTTTTCTTTTTTAAGGAAATAACTTAAAACTCACAGCAAAGTTGCAAGAATACTTCAAATAGCTTTTTCCCTGAGCCATTTGAAAGTAAGTTGCCAACATACGGCTCCATGACTCCTACATATTTTAGTGTATATTTCTTGAAGACGAGGACATTCTCCTACATAAATGACAGCACAACCATTAATATCAGGAAGTTAATATTGACATGGTAATAGCAGCTGACGCTCAGACCCCATTCAAGTTTTGCCAGTGGTCTTAGAAATGTTCTTGATAGGAAAGGATTTAGAATTACACAATAGTATTGTTTGACACATCTCTTTAATCTTCAATCTTTCCTTGACTTCATGACCTTGACTCCTTTGACTCTGGTTATTTTGTGGAATGTCTCCTAACTTGGATTCGTCTGATGTTTCCTCACAGTTAAATTCAGGTTATGCCCTTTTGGCTAGAACATCATAGAAGTGATGTTGTGCCCTCATTGCTTCCTATCAGGTGGTACATAACTTAAATTTGTCCTATTTCTGGTGATGTTAACTTGGATCACTTAATCAAACAGTATCTGCCGGGTTTCTGCATTGTAAATTTACTCTTTCGGCCTTTGTAATTAATAGTTATTTTGTTGAGAGATACTTTGAGACTATACAGACAAGCCGTTCTCATTAAATTTACCCACTAGCTGTATCCATTGTTGTTTCTTGGCTAAATTATTGTTGATAGTTGCCAAATGGTGATTTTCTAATTGTATCTTTTCTCCTACATAATTGTAATTTTACTGTAAGAAAAAGCTGTCTTTTCTCCCCTTCATTTATCCATTTACTTATGTCATATAGACTCATGAATTCCTATTTTATTTTATGGGTTATAGTTCATTTATCATTATTTACTATGATGCTCCAATCGTTACAGATTTAGGCAGTGAGAGCCCCTTAAGGTGGCTTTGGTTTTTTTTCTATCTGTCTCCATCTTTCCTTGAGCACTTTTTAACCTAATGGTGCAACTAAATGTTCTAGCTTATGTGATACTTTTTTTGGCCCAGCCTTGTAATCAGCCATTTCCTTAAGGAACCCTGATTCTTTTTTGGAGGGAAGAATAGAATTTAGAAACCAAAATTTGGGCTCTAGATATGCACGTTATTATTAGGATTTCTCTCTTCCTAGGCCCTCTCAGAGAACAGAATTAGTGAATATATGTATAAAAAAAGACAAACAGACAATACAAATGTATGTATTCTCACATACATATTCATTTACATCTATATTATTTTTCTATCTATTTTTTTGAAAGCCATCAGTTTACACCATTGTCTCCAATTCTAATTCAATACCACAGAGTTCAGTCCAGTTTTATTGCCGTCTATATTGGTAACTTCCTTTCTTCATGAGAAACCTGGTTCTCATTAGCCTCATTGCGTCTACTTATTGTATCAATCCCTGCTGGGTGTAACCCGTCATTTATCATTACTGATGCTCTCCCCCACTTCCATGTAGACACTTTTTTTCACCCTGCTTGGATTCCAACGTCCCACACCAGGCCACTGTCACCATGGGGGCCCTAATCTCCCTCCCTGGGCTCTGACACCCTGCCCCATGCCATGTAAACACCTGTCCATCCTTGTTAGGCTCCGAAACCTGCAGCAGGCTGCCACCCATATCCCCAACCTTCTGCAAGGATGCCTAGCTTGTGGAACCTCTATAGCTTTGGGGCTGAGTAAGGGAGGAGAGAAGCACAAGAAAGCAGTTAGGAAGAAAGGATGGAAGGAAAGCAGGCAGGAAGGACGGAATTTTCAATTTTTTAAGTTATGAATAAGAATGAGATCTCTTCAAATGTTTAACATGCCACTTGCATTGTGTGTGTGCATGTGCAGGTGTGAACTGCTAACATCTTTACCAATTTTGCTATAGTGATTGGCTATACATTCCTCTCTTTTTTTTTAGGAGTTCTTTATATATTAGGAATATTAATCTTCAGTAACGTAATGTAATGTAAGTTTCAAACATGTTTTCTGAATTTGTCTTTAGTTTTTTTCTCTGCTTATTTATTTATTGTTTAACACACAAAGGTTTTTGTTTTATGTAATTTATTACTTTTTTTCTTATTGCTTTCAGATTTTGAGTCGATGTTGAGAAACAGCTTCCTTTTTAAAAAAATGTCCTGGTTGCTTTTTCATCGATTTCCAATTAAGGGAGTTGTTGGACTCTGTTTTTGTGGGAAAAAATCTAACTTGACTCTGCCATCTCATACTTTCAGCTGGAGTCCAAGAGCTGGAATCACGCTTCCTGGTACCTGGAGATCTATTAGTTTTGACGGGGAACAAAGTGCAAATGCCATGCGATGCCATCCTGATTGACGGCAGCTGTGTGGTAGATGAGGGCATGCTGACAGGTATGGTTCTGTCTCACAACTTACAGCCTCTGCAAACTCTCCCGGCTTCCTCCTCTGCCTGAACAACAACGGCAAAGCACGGGCTGCTGTGGGGCCTTCCCACTCCATCAGTCTTACTAAACTGTCCTGCTCTGGATGGTTCTGAGGGTTCAAATGAAAGGTGCTTTCTATGCGCTAAGTTTGATACAGTTGTAATTTTCTGCGTGCTCAGCATTTTCTTCTTGAACAAAGGGTATTACAACCCTGTCACTTTACCTTAAGAGGTTGTGGAGATCATTAGACGTTTCAGACTCATTTATGGCTTTTATGTGTAGTGTTTTCACATAAAATATATCTTCAGATAAACTTGGAGGATTTGAAAACTGCTGATGACATTCTGAAACCCAGAACGTCAAGGCCAACCTCTTTCTGGCTTGGCTGGAACATGTCGAAAAGTTCATGACACAGCATTTGGCACATCTGCTGCTATGAAAATACACACTGGGAATTTTGGACTAACTGTATTTCATTTTTAAATAGCATGCTGGAGCTGGGAGGGACCTTAGAGGTCACTGCATCCCATGGATGTGGAAGCTGAGGTCCAGAAAGGAGAAGTGACTTGTTCAAGGTCACAGTGCTTTGAGTTCTCACGCACACATATGAGGAGATGTTTTGCCAACATTCCTGTAAGCTAAAGAAGAATCAGAACGTCTTTTTCACAGGTGGACTAGGGGGCTGAGAAGACACAATGACCTACTGCCGTTCCCACGAAAGCCCAAACTGAATCCATTTCTCCTGGGTAGCCCAGGAGGGCATGAAATAGAGACAAGAACACATATCTTTCTTTATTAACTTTACCAAAAATATTTTTTAAATGTGTGGCAGGCCAGTTTTCTNAGCCAGTTTTCTTCCTATAAGGAATGCATAGATTTGTAAAAATCCCTTAGTGCTGGGACTATTGCAGTACTAAGGACCATTTTCTAGCAAAAGTGCGGAGCATACATCTGACTCTGTACTGCCCGCTCTGCAAAGACCAGTGGAAGGCTTTACAAGGTTTGTTTCTCAGAACAGGCCCTAACTGTTTCCATAACTTCCTTCACCACCTTGTATTAGTACCCCAACCTGCAGCAATCTGTCCCTTCCAACACACTGGCAAAAGTCACCCATGTCCCAATTGCCAAATCCAAAGGATTTTTCAGATCTCTCTTCTTGTGGACCTCTTGGCTGCTTTTGACTAGTCTGACCATCTCTTCCTTTGGAAAACTCTGTTCTCCCTAACTTTCCAAGACAGCGCCTTCTCTCCAAGTTCTTCTACCACTGACCACAGCATCCAGCGTCCTGTCCCACGCCTCTTCCCCCATATTCTTGATGTTGGTGCTGCTCAGAGCTATGGCCTAGCCCTATCCCCTTCTCTCCTCACACGTGGTCCCTAAGTAATCTCATCTCTCCCGTGGCTTTAATCATAGTCTGTAAGGTGGTGATCTGACTAAATGTCTCTGGCCAAGGCCTCTCCTCTGAACTCCAAACCCAAATAAAGAAACGCAAGACATCTCAGCAGAGCCATTTCACAAGGCATCTCCAGTTCATGGTGACCATAAGGCAATTCTTCCTTCCTCCTATAATCCCTGTGTTGATGACTAACGCCACCCTCTGCTCATTCTCCCAACTTGGAAACCGGGAAGCCATTTTGAATTTCTGTGTCCATATGATCTGCCAAGATGAAAAACTCCCAAAGTTTTATAACTTCTTACCTCCTTACTTCTCAAATCCAGCACTTTCTCTCTACTCCCACTGCCGACTGCCATAGTTTAGACCTTGTTCTCCCCAACTGAATGTCCAGCCTCCAACCTCACCAGACTTCAATCCACTCCCCATACTGCAGACAGAGTGCTCTCTCTCACGCACAAATATGTTGTTAGTCTCCTGAATAAAGCAGTGAAATAGCCACCCACTCCCTTCTGCCACTAATGCCTACAAAAACTATTTAAACACGTAAATATGCGCACTTAGACCCTCCATGCTTTGGCTCCTACCCAGCTCTCATGGCCACTCACTCCCCAACACCCCACATTCTGGAATGCACAACTTGCTATTCCCTACATAGCTATTTCTAGCCTTTTTAAGCATCCATGTGTGACGTTACAAAACTTTCAGTATTTATAATACAGCATTATACTTATTTGTCTGGACTACAAATCTCCTAAAAACAAGAACGCTATTTCTTTCTCCTTGAAACCCCAAAACCTAGGGCTGTCCCTGCCCACATGGAAGGCTTATAACCAATGTCTGCCACATGCCGAGTGAGTGCATGCGTTATTTAAAAGAGTGAAGGCTCCTCACCTCACAAAGTAAGATGCTTGTTTTCTGTAGGAGAAAGTATTCCAGTGACTAAAACTCCATTACCCAAGACGGAGAGCTCTGAGCCCTGGAAAACACAGAGTGAAGCAGACTATAAGCGACATGTCCTCTTCTGTGGGACGGAGATCGTCCAAGCCAAGGGAGCCTGTTCTGGGACCGTGAGAGCTGTGGTGCTGCAGACTGGTGAGCTAGCAGCTTTTGTTTTGTTTTGTTACATTAATGACATATTTTTGCATCATTTGTCTAGTGCTTTAAATTTATTAGGTAAGGAATAGTCTTAGGTAATAAGCCAAACATACGGCAATTAATATATTTTAAGTGTGAATTGCATGATGGCGTATGGCTTTTAGTAAAAATCATACTGAGGACAATTACTATCCATGTGTTTTGTGGTTTATAAACTATATCTATATATCAAACCAGCACAGCAAAGATGCCTCTTCCTACTTTGTACGTAGATAGGCTGAGCTCAGCACAATCCAAGCAGACTTAAAAAAAAATGAAACAGTCGGTCACCAACAGAGCTGGACCTAGAACGTAGATCTTTTAAGCCCAAACCCCAAGTTCTTTCTAGTCAGGGTTAGAAACTGAAAGCTTGTGGAGCCCCTGGGTGGCTCAGTCATTAAGCGTCTGCCTTTGGCTCAGGGTGTGATCCCAGCATTATGGGCTCGAGCCCCACATCAGGCTCCTTCACTGGGAGCCTGCTTCTTCCTCTCCCACTCCCCCTGCTTGTGTTCCCTCTCTCGCTGGCTGTCTCTCTCTGTCAAATAAATAAATAAATAAAATAAAATCTTTAAAAAAAAAAAGAAAGAAAAAGAAACTGAAAGCTTGACATTGGAAAGTATTAGAAATTAAGACCATCAGTATTGACTGGGCCATATGGTTTAAATTTAAGTAACGTGTGTGTGTGTGTGTGAGAGAGAGAGAGAGGGAGTGTGAGAATGCTCATGAGTTGTTTCCTTAAAATGAAGTTATACTTGGTGGTGCCTGGGTGGCTCAGTCAGTCAAGCATCCTACTCTTAATTTTGGCTCAGGTCATGATCTCAGGGTCATGAGACCAAGCCCCATGTTGAGCTAGGCACTCAGCACTAGTCTGCTTGTCCCTCTCCCTCTGCCCTTAACTCCGCTGTCGAGCATGCTCTCTCTCAAATAAATAAAACCTAAAAAAAAAAAAAGAAGTTATATTTGGAAAAGCTGTGCTCTAACCCCAAGTGTGGTGGTTTCCTTGCTCTGGAATGCATTGAAATTAAAAGTAGAGAGAAGAAAGATCAGAGAGTAATGTTCTCTAAAATAGGTGTGGTGAGATATTTCCATTCCAGGACTCAGGTATTTTCCCAATTATCCTTTAATTGTCTTTGGGCTTAAGCACTGTTTGAATATCTCTAGAGAAAAACGAAGGCCATGTTGAGGCTTAGAAGAACACTAGCAGTAGGGTTTGTCATCCTGAGAACGTAGAGTGTGTGTTTGTCACTTCAGGATTCAACACTGCAAAAGGGGACCTCGTGAGATCCATTCTCTACCCGAAGCCAATGAATTTTAAGCTCTACAGGGACGCCATCATGTTCCTCCTGTGCCTTGTAGGGACAGCAACCATCGGGATGGTCTATACTTCGTGCGTCTATGTTCTCAGCGGGGTAAACTGCCTTCATTCTTTTAGTACACGCACACCTAACATTCATCTATGCATAATTTAGACTCTGCATGTTAACCTTAATCTCAGGCATGGTTTACAAACCTGGGAAACAAAGCCGAACACTGACAACCACACATGTACTCACAGTTCCCCAATATCAGCCATTGATCACCAAGTAATATGGTAATGATCAGATCCAGAGGGACAAAACAGCGTTTATTGAGCTATCAACATGCCTCTCCCCGGATACACTTCTCCTTATGCTATTTTTTTTTCATTTTCAATCTGAGAATATATTTATTCCAATAACGTAGCGTTTGGTAGTTATTAAAGAAGGAATTTAAAATAAAACCCAGATACCCAGCGTCGGTGAGGTCATGGCACATTTGTACATTGTTCTCTGCTGGTAGTTGTACGAAGCATTACAAAATTTTTCATTGCATTTTGGAAAATTTATGAGAACCATACTCTTTGACCCTCTCATGTCATTTCTGGGAATTTGACCAACGAATTAAAAAAAAAAAAAAGAAGAAGAAGAAAAAAGCCCTATGCACAATGCTGTTCAGGACTGATTGACCTGTAAGAGCTGAAGTGTGACTTTTTGTCCCAGGAACCTCCCGAGGAGGTGGTGAAGAAAGCCCTTGATGTCATCACGATTGCGGTTCCTCCTGCCCTACCCGCGGCTCTGACCACGGGCATTATCTATGCCCAGAGGAGGCTGAAGAAGAGAGGCATCTTTTGCCTCAGCCCCCAGAGGATCAACGTATGTGGACAATTAAACCTTGTCTGCTTTGACAAGGTATGTGTGTTTCATTCTCTTTCTCATCACCATGTTCTCATCACTGTCTTCGGGTCGAGGTGCTTCACACGCCTCTGGGGCAGGAAACAGGCGATATGGCATCTGACTTCATTTTCTCTCTGGTTGGGTGTGTGATCCAGGAAAGGCACATCTCTTGATCTCTCAGATTCTGGGGTTTAGAGGAGGGAGAATAGGTGAATCTTTTACAGTCCTTCCAGCTCCAATGTTCTATAAAACACAATTCATTAAAATAGCATTCTGTCCCTTCCCAGTCAAAACCCCACACAAAGAACAAAACTGAAATGCTTTACTATGGTCACTGCTGTATCCTTAATGCCAAGAATATTGCCTAGTGTATAGTCAGTGCTCAATAAATATTTATCGAATTAATGAATGAATTAAAAAAAAGGAAGAGTTTATTTAACTGTGTTTTACTTGGGTAATTGGACATGGTTATAGGAAAACTCCAATCATATTCTTACTATATTTCCCCATCTGTAGTATATTGCTTAAAATTATCCTTGATTATAAGCCAGTTATTCCCAACCAATCTCTTATTCTACCTTCTCTTGAGTGTATTCTTTTGGCCTGTGCCTATACCGGGTGAGGGTGGGAGCTGTAAGAGGGGAAGATGGGGAAGACGGGCTGTTTTGTGCCCAGGTCTTCATTTATAAAGATGACTGATGGGGCGCCTGGGTGGCACAGCGGTTAAGTGTCTGCCTTTGGCTCAGGGCGTGATCCCGGCGTTATGGGATCGAGCCCCACATCAGGCTCCTCTGCTGGGAGCCTGCTTCTTCCTCTCCCACTCCCCCTGCTTGTGTTCCCTCTCTCGCTGGCTGTCTCTATCTCTGTCAAATAAATAAAAAATTAAAAAAAAAAGATGACTGATGACTGCAGAGAGAGGTCATTGCCTTTGAAAGAAGTTTAACATTACCCATAGTTCTCCTGGTAAGGAGAGGCACGGTTTGCCATGTGAGGCCACAGGAGGAACGCCCGTATTTGATGGGGTAGTACAGCAGGAGTGAGGGGAATGTTCGGGCCATGGTCTTTATCGGGGTCTCTCCAGGGAGGGCAAGTCAGGCTCATGACTGACTAGTTTGAATGAACTGGGTGAGCTTTGGGCTGTGTGGCTTTCTCTGGCACTTGGCCCTGGGATGATGAAGGCAGAGAACTAGCTCCCTGATACTGTAGTTCTGGAAACTCTGAGAAGGGGGACCAGGTAGAGGATTGGTTAGTTTGCTGTCAGAGGGCACGTATTGCATGGTGCCCTGGGTGTTATATGCAAGTAACGAATTGGAACTTTACATCAAAAACTAGGGATGTACTGTATGGTGACTAACATAATATAATAAAAAAAATTATTATTAAAAAAAAAAACACATGCTGAGTCCCTTGCTACCTCTGTAAGTATTGGCTAGCCCCAGAGATGCAGTCTTTCTGTAGAAAGGTTTTTTTAAGATGTCAAATCATCATAATACGAGGAAAATTAATGGAATTCGAGGGCATTAGAGGCAGGTGAACATAGGCACAAAAATGGATTCAGGAAAGCAATAGAGCTTGTGGTCTTGGCCAGAGCAAGACACTAGTAATGGGAGGCACCTTTAAAGTCTGGCTAAGAAATTTGTACATACTCTTTAGGTAGTGGGGAATCTTAGAGGTGTTTTTTGCTTTTGCTTTTTTAATTGTTCTCTTTTTTCTTAGTTTATTTTTTATTGTGGCAAAATGTACATTAACCATTTTAGCCATTTTTAAGTGGCTTTAAATACATTAACATTGTTGTGCAAATATCACCACTGTCCAACTTGCGAATTTTTTCCATCTTCCCAAACTGAAACTCGGCGCCCATTGAACAGTACGTTGAGGTTTTTGATAAAAGAGAATTAAGAGAATCAGAGCGGTGTCATATAATTACTGGGATATCAGAGAGATCTACCAAGATCAGAAGGTTAATATGGCTCTGGCCAGCATCTCAGTATTATTTTGTGATCAAACTAGCACAACAAAGAAAGATGTTCTATTTATGGAATCGTCTCCTCCTTGGGGCTGGCAAAAGAAGCAGGGGTGGGAAAGACCATTATGACATGAATTTGAATAAAATAAGTAATAATTATGAGTAATTATCATTACAATTCGGTCCTACTCTATGTCAGATATGAAGTTAAGCACTTTGTATTACCTTATTTGGTGTTCACAACAACCTTATCCGATTATAAGCACGTTACAGGAAGGGGCTCTGATGTTCAGAGGGATTAAATAATTTGCCCAGGTCATACAGCTGGTGTTTTAAATGAATCCAAGCTCTCCATCGTTATCCCGTACTGAGAGAAATACCAGTAAGCACCTTTTTTTAAGGTGTCAAAAAACAAAACTTCTGTTTAGAGCAGGGACAAATTCTACTCCCTAGACTTATTTCTGATGACATACTTTTATCTCCTGCTATCAAGACTGGGACTACCCCGTTCTAGAGCTCTTACAGGCTTACCAAGACTTTCCCATCCATTTAGTCTCCCATTAGATCCTCAAAACCAGCCTCTGGAGTATGTAAGGCAGATACTGTTTTCTTCCTTTCATCGCCAGCGTGGCCAGATAATTGGTGTGAGTTCATCGAAACTTCTGCCCAGGACCCCAGATACCCACCTGATTGTGTCCTTCCTTGAAGTGCTGATCTCAGTAATGCGTTTGCGACATAACAGTTCCCTGTTAAAACACAGCTTGTGGATTGTCATTATGGGGCTGTCGAATCTTCAGAGTAAACCGAGTGCTTGTTTCTGTTCAGACAGGCACCTTAACAAGGGATGGTTTGGATCTCTGGGGAGTCGTGCCCTGTGATAGAAGTGGGTGAGTATCCTGGACCAAGCACATTGGCATTTCTCTTTTCCTAGAAGAAACACTCTACATTTTTTTCTGAAAATTAATAATGATGACATTTTCACTTTGGCTTTGGAGCAGTGGTTGCCATAGTATCTTCATGCCATCTCTCTTTTTGAACACTTCCAAGTCTTATTAAAACGTGCACATGTCCCTCCACCCCACCCCTTGCCCTGTGCCATTCACAAACCTAGGAGGTGGCCGGGCTTCAAGTCCTTGCGAAAATGTAATTTGCAAAAACACAAAAACAAAAACACAAAGTAATTTGCTGTTAGCATATTAGTCAGGGGCCTGAAGTTGACTCAGGGTACCTAACCGGAGAATACCAGCACGCTGTCCCTCAGGGAGGCTCATTCCTTGTACAAACTGAAGCCCTTAGGCGCGCCAGGAGGAAGAACACTGCACGGACTCGGGTACACAGCATTGCAGGAAATTGTAGTTCTGGAAACTCCACCTTTTGGTTGCCTGGAACTCCTCCTGTCTGGCCAGAAAAGGGTGGTGGGATTTGCACAGCTCTCTTGTGTGGCCCTCTTGTGGCCATGTCTGACTTTGCAGCCCTGCCTGCTTTTTCTCGCCACTCCCTCCGCTTGGGATCAGAACAGGAAACATCTGACATTTACGTTTCGGTTTTTTTAATGAAAGTGTTTCTCTCTCACACTTACAACTTCCACCACAGAAGCCTATATTACATAAAGGGTACATTGTGGTTCTTCCGTGTTACTCAGATGACATAGAATTTATCCATAAAAGATTTTAATTACCTGCGTTTAACACATGTTCATGTTACAATATTATTTATAAACAAGTCTCTTTCCTGGGTGGTACTTCTAGCTACTTTAGTCCGCAGAAGAAACCTTTTCTAAGTATTAAGCGTTCTAAAGTTCTTTCTCTCAAAGATAGATTAGATATATTCCTGGTCTTCCCTTATCTAGAATGTTTCTGCTTCAGCTTCAACAAAAAGCGTATGCATTTATTCAAGCATGCGAGCAGCCTGAGAGCAGTGGTGTTCCTGATTTCCGTGTGTGTTCCTGGTGCTGTGGCATTATCCCGGGTACATAGAGTACATGCAAAGCAAATGTTTGTTTTATTAACATGAACGTACTATGTTCCATCCTTTGAATGCTTTTCTACTTATTGAATTGACATCCTATTATTTATAAAACTGTCTATTTCTAAAAGTCGCTCGTCAAATTTAAATAAAAACAATTGATAATGATGTGTAGGTTATTGATTGATTAATTAGGCCTGCCCCTCTTTCTTCCTCCTTTCCTTCCTTCCCTCAAAAAGGTCAAAGTTGGCTTTAAATGACGAAAAGGGAAATTTAGAATTTGAAAAAAAATTGATAAATTTACTTAATAATATCAGAGAAGACCGATTTAATACTAGGTAGGAAGTAAGCATCGGACTTATAAGCTATTAAGTATCTTCTCGTAAAAGGTAAGCTCATCTTTAATAATTCTTATCTTTTTCCAAAAGGCCTGCCCGATGTGCCTGATACTTCCGGAACCATCAGAAGGCTATCTGGGCTATTTGAAAGGGATCAATTGTAAACATTCAAGAATCCAAGGACAAGGATGAGAGAGTGTTTTATGTATTTGTCCTGCAAACCAGGGTTTGGCCCAATCCTCAGGAACTCAGTGTTACATATTCAGAATTACATAGTGATGAGAGTGTGTGTGCCATCTTAAAAATAAGATTTTCTCCCCCCTTATCTGTGTTTGCTTTTCAGTGTGAGCTTAAGCTTCTGTGTTAGCCGCACTGCTGGTGATTGCTTAATGTTACTGAAATACCGGGGGTATGTTGAAAACCACTAAGACAACTTGAACTTTTGATATATAGTAATAGACACAATCAACAGGGTCAGGAATCAAAAAGCCAAGTGGTTTTTGAACTTGTAGGGAAGCTTGAATGGGGAAGCCAGAAAAAAATATGGCTAAATTATGAGCTAACACTGATGTGGCTGCTTTCAAGAAGAAAAGGCGAGAGCAAACAAAGGCCATATTTAAAGAATTGCAATGTCCTTATCATGAGAAATAATAATCTGGTAATGAAGACCACATTTGAAGACAAACTATGACAAATACACACTTGTCCAATGAAGAGTAATTAAGATGGTGAGAGGTCTGGAATCTGCATATTGGGAGCACAGCCAGAGCTTCCTGTGTAGCCCCAGAGGAAGAAAAGATAATAGGAATGTGCTTCAAACTAGGGGTGATACTTCTAGTTTTTTCCATACCTCTGGAATTAAATCAGTGCTAGAGAAAGAATAAGGAAAAGAAAGAGCTTGAGAGACCTTTCTTATACTTGCTGAACTTACAGAAGGGTGATGGCTAAATGAAGCACTATTGATCTGGGGGGATTAGAGAATGGGTACTAATGTAAACCATGCAAAATTAATTTTTAAATAGATATTTACTTTCAGGAGCTCCATTTTGGGATGGAGGGAGAGGACCGAAGCCCCTTTTCTTTTCTCCTTTAGCTTCCAGGAAATCCACAGCTTGGCCTCGGGCAGGGCTTTGCCATGGGGCCCGCTCTGTGCGGCCATGGCCAGCTGCCACTCTCTGATTCTTCTCGATGGGACCATCCAGGGAGATCCTCTGGATCTCAAGATGTTTGAATCCACCACTTGGGTAAGACCCTGCTCTTCAGAGAAGCTCAGCAGCATCTTCAATGCCAGGACAACACAGATTTCACAGTTATTCAGTGCTTACAAGCGTGAGGTTTACAATAAAGAGTTGCGTGTAGTGGTGACAGGCAAACTAATCTAAGCCTGTTTTCCTCATCTGTACAATGCGACTAGTAATATTATCTCCATTGTAGGGTTATTGTGAGGATTAAATAGAATGATGCATTTAAAAAAAAATCCCTGGCAATATGCCTGGCATTTTACAGGTTAATAGGATTAATGCAATTATGATTATCATATATCTTCCAACTCTTGAGACAATATAATTATTGTATAATTATTTTCCAACTCTTGAGCAATGTCTGGTTTTAAAGTTTTCTAGAACATGGGGATTAGGAAATGGCACTGTCCCCTGTGCTTAGGCTAACTCTTTGTTTCCAAAAGTTTTATTCCTATTCATTGACTATTGATTTTGTTTCTAAAGCTAGAAACAAGAGAAAGGGAAACCATGAAAGAACTTTTGTTGAGACTTTGAAGTAGATTTAAGAACAAACGGTGTAGTTCAGGACTTCCCAGTTCTGGTTTTGTCTTTGTTCTGTAGTCTGGCTTCCCAGTTCTAGTTTTGGCTCTGTTCTGATTGCTTGACCCTGTGAAGTCAGGCCTCTTGTTGGGGCTTTGGTTCTCATGACCTTAAAATGACGGGACTGAATTAGATCAGCAGTGTTCCTATAAAACGAACAAACAAAACGAAACAAAACAAAACAAAACAAGGAAACCAAGCTGGAATCTTCTCTTAAAAGGAAACCTTATTTGCATGGCTGCATATAACACCCAGTGCTCATCACAACATGATGGCTAACTGAACATAATAAAAATAAATAAATAAATAAATAAATAAAATGCATCTGTCTTGACACACAAAGAAAGAAACCTTATTCAGAAGCATTCTATAAAAAAACAACAGTTGGAGTTGCTGTGGTTGAGACGGAAGAGGGGGAGTACCAAATGAAGTGTGGGAAGCGCCCTCCATCTACTTAACCACCAGCCCACCTCCACCCCTTGCATCCTGGTGCAGCTCTAGACCCCTAGGATACACGCATTAGCCCCGCTAAAGGAGACAATCTCTAGAGTCCCTTACAGCTCTAGTGGGGCATGGTTCTGTAGCAGGTTGATGTAACTTTGTCAGTCCCCCATCCTTCTTGGATTACTGTTTCTATACCTTTAAGTAAGAATTACAATTTCCTCTCTGAGATTTTTTTCAGCGGCTGGATGATATGATTACAAAACATTTTGACATCTTTGGGTAAAAGGTTGCTTGGACTATAATTTAGGGCTATTATTTCAGCAATTACTGAGTGTTTGCTGAACACTAGCCATGCACATCACAGTCTCTGCCCTGCCTGGCCCTGAGGACTATCGATTTAAATTGGACCAAGAGGGAAGGGCAGAAAGGGCTTCAAACAGAGACCCTCGCACACAAGTCTGGCTCTTCCTGCCCACTGTCTTCAAGTTGAGCTCTTCAGAAGTGGAGAATGAACCTTTATGCAGCACATTCCAACAGAGAAAGCAGGATAAATTGCATGAATAATTCAGAAGTATCTGCCCTTCAAATTCTGCTGCATTTCCAATGCACTTCCCCCCCCCCCCCATGAAATAAGTCTGGTTCATCTCCATCTAGCTGAGGGAGGAGACACCAAGAATGAGGATTAAGGTGGTCTGAGGATTTTCTCAAGGGGAGAGTTTGAGCCTTAGTGGATGAACAATAAATAAATAAATCTCTACAATGAACTATCCCATTTGTGAAATAGGAGATGGCTGTTTCTGGGGACGATTTCCACATCAAAGGAGTGCCAGCACATGCCATGGTAGTTAAACCCTGCAAAACAGCCAGCCAGGTAAGCCTTGCCTGCTATCTGCCCTACAATGCTCAAACTCAAAGGGAAAGTCTCATCAGGCCTACAATTTTAAAAGGGAACAGATGTGTCTTCTTTGAATTCCATCTGTGAAAATTGCTAAGACCTCCCTCTCTGTATTTGTTAAAATAAGGATTAAGAGAGGAGTAGTTAATTCCTAACAGCTAGGAGCTCTGTGGGTATGTCCCGCTCCATTCCTCATCCTACAACCAGGTCCCAGTGGAAGGAATTGCAATCCTGCATCAGTTCCCATTCTCATCAGCACTGCAGAGGATGACAGTCATTGCCCAAGAGATGGGGGGTGATCGGCTGGCATTCATGAAAGGTGCACCAGAAAGGGTGGCCAGCTTTTGCCAACCCGAGACAGGTAAGTGAATAGACTTGTAGTACGACTGACAAATCTGTATTTCCAGCCCAAATGTGTTCCACCAGCACTAGATCTAGGAATCTGCTTCCCTCCTGGTCATTGCTAATGTGTCAACTGGGATCCCAAACTCAATACTTCTTTCTCACTTCCTGTATTTTCCATTTTGGTGAATGGTACTACCAATAAATGTTTGCTGGTTAGTGGAGAAAAAAGAATTACATGCTTTCCCCATCTTTTTTCTTTTTTCTTCCTCCCTTCCTCTCTTTCTTTCTTTCTTTCAATGCTTTATTCTCATTTCAGTTTCACTGGATCCCGAGAGATCAGTCCTGACAATGTAATTATGTCTAGGGTTCCCACCAACTTATTTGTGTATCTTTTTAGAAGTGTATTTTCTTGGGAAAGCATTGGATCTGTTTGTAAAGAATTTCTCCACCAGTACTGGATGAATAAATGTTGCATACTAATCTTGCATTATTTTCTGAACAGTACCAGCTAGTTTCGTTAGCGAACTTCAGAGTTATACAACACAGGGCTTCCGGGTTATAGCACTGGCCTACAAGAAGCTAGAAATGGATCATCACAGCACTGCCTTGACAAGGTAAAGTGGGGAGGAATTGATAAGGCAGAATGGTTTGCTGGGCAGTGGACTGGGCAGTGGACTGAGCAATATAGCTTGCTGGGATTGTGTGCATAAACTGTCTCTGAACTTGGTAAACAGGGATATAGTCATCCCTGTCCTGCCTCAATCACAAAGATGACATAAACACTGGGAGAATTTATGAGAAATAGCTGTATAAACTATAAAATGTGATGTAATCGTACAGCTTTGTGAAAACAGCCATGAATATAACCAGTGTTTCAGAGAGTTTGAAATTGTGGGTATGACCCCATTTTGAACCAAATACAAGTAGCTAATTTTTTTAGAGTTAGTGAATTGGTTGAGAGTTAGAAAACATAACATTTGTCTGAAAAAAATTCTCAATAAGTACTCAAGTTAATGAAACAAATAAATAGAGCTTAGATTTAACACATAATCCAGGTGATGTTTGTAAGAAAGCAAGAAAAGCTTCAGAGGAGCCATTCTAGAGCAGGGTTTGATATGTAAAAGGGGTGCTTAGAAGCTAAAATGGACTGGAGTATTTATTAGTTCAAATTTGTTGTTTTATTTTCCATGGCTTAGAGATTACTGTTTATTTCGCCTTTGCTGCCATGTCCAATACTCTGTGTCAGCTTCTATGGGTAACACTGCTGTGGAGATAATCAAGGCTTATTTTGTTATTTTGGATTTTAAATTTGGGAGGTCTAATGTAATTGTGTTCAACCCTGTCAGATTCAGATTACTGTAATTATATTTTATAGCACTTCCTTTAAGATAAAATTCATATGTAATGTGATCTGCACATACGCTCTGTAAAAAATAAATATAATGCCCTCTTCTATAGTAAAAATAGAAGCAAAAATACAATTCATGACAAAAAGTAGTAATTCAGTATTTGCTCAGCTGACACCATTAAATCAAACTGAAGCAATATGTTGCTTGCACCTGTGTGTAGAATCACGGGGGAGGGGGCTGCAACAGCTAGGGGAGCAGACTGACACAGGTGTGTTTACAGAGTGAAGTCTCCAATACCACCAGCAGTCGTGCCGTCAGTGAGATGACTCTGAAATGGTTACAAAGTCTTGGTTAAGCTGAATAATTTATATAATTCAACTTACATGGTAGTTACATTCCTGAAAAATTCAACTGAATATCAAAAATGTGCAAAAACACTTTGTGTTTATATGTAAAACACAGCAAGGGAAAGTATAAAAATTTGTATTTGTTTAATATAATATTAGTAGAATTAGGTATACTATAATAATATGGTGGACTATTTAGTATAATAACAGTACATTATAAACAGTATAAGCCTATACTGGCTTAGGAAAGTATAAATGACTTTTTAATGTCCATGAATGTCCTGTAAAATATTTGAAAGGCATGTGGCATGCAGGAGAATTCTTCATTGTGCATTGGTCATTGCAGAAAATCATGCATAGATGCCTAAAAAATTTCCAAAATGTCCTCTAGGGGCAGTTACCACTCCTGTTGAGAACCACCCAAATGCCCCAACTTGGTCACTTTGTGAAAGGGCAGAGAGGGAAGTAGCTCATGGAAAATCACTGAGTATTGGATTCCGTGGTCAGCTTAAATCGACCCTTCAAACTTTGGCAATGACAAGTCTGGATATTTATTGTAATTTAATTGATGCAGGCCATTCAAGTTACTCAAGTCAGAGAGCTAAAAGTGAACTTTGAGGGGTGCCTGGGTGGCTCAGTTGTTAAGCGTCTGCCTTCGGCTCAGGGCGTGATCCTGGAGTCCTGGGATCGAGCCCCACATCAAGGCTCCTCCGCTGGGAGCCTGCTTCTTCCTCTCCCACTCCCCTGCTTGTGTTCCCTCTCTCACTGGCTGTCTCTCTCTCTGTCAAATAAATAAATAAAGTCTTTAAAAAATAAATAAATAAATAAAACTGAACTTTGAGGTTGGAGCTCACATTTTAAGGAAAAGAAAACTTGGGTCCAGGCTGTTGCAGAATTAAGAATGGAACTTTGTTTCCTGAGAACCCGTTGACATATATATCAAGACGCTGGCTGCTTTGCTGCTGCTTTTGATTATTACAATAAAATATTTGTATATCTACGAGTTTCAAAATCATGGCTTTGGGGCTGGTGCGGATAACAAAGCACTAATGGTAAAGGTACATAAGCAACAGGGAATGATGAGGGCTGGGGCACACAGGAGAGTATATGCCGTGGCTAACAGCTTTGAAATTCCAACTTTTCAAAGTCTGGTAAGATCTAAACACTTGTAGGATCTAATAGGATCTAATCTCAGGTTGTCAATTTGCCCTCCCTGTGCTAAAGCCACATCAACACCACATCTACTCTTCACTAAGCTAATTTACCTGACCTTTGCTAATCCCTAATTAGAGCAGAACACCCTTTCTTTCTGGGGCGGGGGGGGATGTGTGTGTGTGTGTATTTACTCAAAGTCTTCCAGCGCTGATATCATCATTTCCTTGTGTGTTCTTGGCCCACCTTTTGCATATTTCAACCTTTAAAAATGGCATGGATTTTAAAAGCATGAAGTGTAATCTCATGGATGACAATGCTGCCTTTGTATTATATCTCCCATTCTTTATTATTTTTGGGTGTTTCAGGAAGAGGTATAATTTTCTGTGCAGGAAGCAGGAAAAGATATCTCACTATTCCAAGTTGTAGAGCTTGAGATCCCTCAAGAGACCACTTCTCTTTACTTCTTGGTGCATATTGAAACTCATGAAAAGAAGAATCATGTAGTGTGAGAACTAGAAGAGATCTTGGAGATCCATTAGTTTTACCATCTTATTTTACAAAATAAGAAATAGATTACCTGACAAAGAAAGTGATTTGCCCATGGTCATACAGCAAGGTAGTGGTAAATCTGGGATTAGAATTATAGTCTCCTGATTATTGTGTATTGAACCCTATGAACACCATGTACCAGAGGAACCAGAAATAGGATGTGCCAAGAAATAGGAGTACCAAGGTAGGCCGCAGACTATGTCAGATAATAGATCCTGTGGCCATTTTCTTTCTTTCTTTCTTTCTTTCTTTCTTTCTTTCTTTCTTTCTTTCTTTCTTTCTTTCTTTCTTTCGTTCTCTTTCTTTCTTTCTTCTTTCTTTCTCTCTTTTCTTTCTTTCTTTCTTTCTTTCTTTCTTTCTTTCTTTCTCTCTCTCTCTCTCTCTCTCTTTCTTTCTTGATTTTATTTATTTATTTGACAGAGAGTGAGACAGCCAGCGAGAGAGGGAACACAAGCAGGGGGAGTGGGAGAGGGAGAAGCTGGCTCCCAGCAGAGCAGGGAGCCTGATGCGGGCCTCGATCTCAGGATCCTAGGATCACGCCCTGAGCCAAAGGCAGACACTTAATGAGTGAGCCTCCCAGGTGCCCCAATGTGGCCATTTTCTTGACCCAGTCTGGTGCCTTGTGGTTGGCTTCTGTCCTATCATCTCTGAAAATGTCTAAAGCCTGAGGCTTGGATACAAGGGCCACTAGAAAGATTGGAGAACCTCAATCAGGTATGAACTAAGTTATCGTTCAAAGAACAGCTCAAGTATTTTCTGTTCCAGAAAAGTTTCTGCAATCACTCCACCCAAAAATGATTACACTTTCCTCTCTGACTCCATAGGACCATTTTTTGTACATCATGGTACTTTCCCCAGCCTTCCATACAACTGAGGTGGTCAAGTCGAATGCTGTCCTGCTGGCTAAGCATGAAATCTCTGGAGTTAAGGGCTACCGTAGTTTCTGCATATTCTGTCCTCTCTTCCTTAGTCCTGTTCTTTTCACCGATTTAGGTATTTAGTAAATGATTAATCACTTGACAGACTGACTGGCTTCGCTTTCCATGAGAACCCATTGGCAGCAGGATTTCTGGAAGAGGAAATAAATTTTCCTAGGCTGCCTGTCAAAAAAATGGTCACATCAGACACCTGGCTGAGCACTTTCCCTGTGTTGGCATCACATGCATGTTGTTGAGCCTGTTACTGAGCCAGGCAGGTTTGACCTCAAGTTGTTGAGACAGATCAAATAGCAAAGAGTGGTGAATGATACATGAAAAAATAAAGTGCACATTACTCTGAGGTAGAGGTAAGATGCTGAGGGAGCAATTATTTCTACCTGGGGAGATTTCTATGTGGAGGTACATGTGAACTGGTCCTCAAAATATAAATGGAAAGTTAAATGGCAGATCATGGCGGAACTTACAGCCTTTTCCATGAGATAAGAAAGAATGTGTTATGGCAGTCCAGAGCAAGTGTTTTGAAATGGTTGAGTACAGAGCATAACCACGATGGCTGGTTCACTTTGTCTGGAGGTTAGGGTAGTTGAAGAATTTAGTGATAGAGAAAGCTGGGAAGATAGCTTGGAACCAGATTATGCAGAGACTTAATGCCAGGTTCAGAAGAATGCCAACTATGCCCACTTCCTTCCAGCCACTCTGGTAGAGGGGTCAGTAGCGTCCTAGGAACGTGGCTAACTCTAGTCCGTGCCCCCGGCTGACATGAGGCCCAGCATTGAGACGCCCATGGCAAGCAAGGCCAGGTGCTTTCCTGGGTGCTGCTTATATCCATATTTCAGCCAGAATTAGGCAATGCTGGTGTCTTGTTCTTATGTCTGCTAGAGGTGTCTGGGTCTCAGATAAATGGATCATGGGAGAATTTTTCGGCCCCCACCCCCAAAAGTACTCCCCTGCACTTAATTCTGTGGAATGTCTCGGTAATGTTCTTGTGATGAATGGGAGCCTCAGAGACCCCGCTTCCTTGCAGACACATTCACACTTTATGTAGAAGCGCAATGCTGCCCGCTGAGGGAGGAAGAGATGGGAGGAGCTTGGCTTTAGAAGAGGGGCTGTTTTTTGAGCCTCCTATCTCCTGGGGCTAAAATAGTATTGCTTAGCGGCTTGGATTCTGGAGAAACTGGTATTTTGTTTTCTTGTTCTTGAACCTCACTTACTTTTCATGATGTTCTGTACCAGAGCTAGAACTCCTCTCTTTTGGTCGCTAACAGGTGAGGTGCTGGAAATCGGACTAGCCACAGCAGAAAGAAGACTTTAGATCATTCAGGTCATTCTCTATGAAAGTTAAAGCACATCTTTTGCTTAATACATACTCTTTCTTCCAATTGATTCAGTCAGAGTAAACGTCTCAGTGTCCTTCATGTCCCCTCATGTCTTCTTTCTGGGTATTTCCTAGCATGTATTCAGTGGTTAAGGAATGGTGCTTAAGTGGGTAAACTGGTAGGAACTCTGATAGGAACATATTTGCCCTTGTTTTTGTTTTGCTTCCCCTAAGAAAGACCATAATGTGCTATTTCTGCTCAATTGTATGTATATATTTCCAGGGACACAGTAGAATCAGACCTGATATTTCTGGGATTGCTCATCTTGGAGAATCGGTTGAAGGATGAGACAAAACCCGTTCTGGAAGAGCTCATCTCAGCCCGGATAAGGACTGTAATGGTCACAGGTATAGAACAAAGTGTACGCGAAAACAAAGAATTTGATGTGGAAATAGACAAGATTCACTCATTTCCTAAAGATTGTTGACTACCTCCTGTGGGTTGGACACCATTCTAGGTATTGGAGATCGGCAACAGAAAAGGCAAAGTTACTGCTCTCACCAAGTTTCTATTCAGGTGGGGTGAGATAGAAAATCAATCAATCGATCAAATAAGTAGCTAGCAATGAGTTATGAGGTACATGGAATAAAACAGGGTGATGTGGTAAAGCATGTCTGACGGGCTAATTTGTACGTGGTGTCCTCTTGGAGAGGGGCTATTTAAGATAACACCTGCCTGATAAGAAGATGTGAGCCATCAAAGTGATGATTTTTGTGGTTAAATGTTAGAGGAAGAGAAATGCTTAGTCAGTGTGGTCTGCAAACTACACTGAAGACCCATCGATAATGAGACTTGTGATTCTGGTGGTAATAAATGCTATCCCCGTACTTCTCTCAAACCTCAAATCACACAAATAGGGGAGTGGTGAGAAAGGATCATGCAAGAGAAGTGTGTGGTATTTCTTAATGAATGCTTCTGAGTGGAATAAATGATTTCTTAATGCATTCATTTATTTGAGTGTGTGCCTTTCTTTCCCTGCTCTTAAGTCAGATGCATTTAACTCTGATAATTGTGTCACCAAGATACAGTATTTCCCCACCAGAGCCCATATTCCCCAGTCTGCTTCCCCTGAACCCAACGGCACTGTGGAGAACTCTAGGATACCTCTACTTTCTCCTCTGTACCTGCTAATTTCCTACTGAGAATTCCCCTTACATTATGACGCTTCTGTTTCAAAAATCTTTATTTAGCACTTACTTGACACATTCTCACAATCTATCCTCAGTACTGAAATAAGAACACATCATTCTGTACCCTACCTCTTCACTTCTGCCCTCACATAGGAATTTTGTTCTGTTTCTTGGCTTGCTTACTTAATTATTATTTTTTTTCTCAAGACTTGTCCTTGGACAGGATGGAAGGGTGATATGCTCTCTGATTTCTTGCACATCCCAGATATCTTTCTTTACCCTGACAGGTGAATAATATCTTGCCTGGGTATAGGATTTGGAGGTTATGGTCCTTTTTTTTTTTTAATGATGTCTAGTTGCTATTTAAAGTCTAATGCTAGTCCACTGTAGGTAATTTGTTCTCTTTTGTATATAATCTTTGTCTTCAATTTTGGAGTTTAGAAGTACTACCAGGGTATGTCTATATGTTTGTCTTTTTTTCATTAATTTAGTATGGAACATAGCACTTTTAATCTCTCTTCTTCTTGTCAGGAAATTTTCTTCTATTGTTCATTTAATTATTGCCTTTGTTCTGTGTCTTCCTTTTTCCCTTCTGGAATTTCTATTATTCACATGATAGGCTTCCTGGATCTATCCTCTCAGTCTCTTATCTTTTTTTTCCTGTGATTCTTGTATTTGTTATAATTTTGCTTTGTTCTTTAAGATTTTTTTTGCATCCAGTTTTTCCAAACCACAAACTCAGGTTCCAAAAATGACCATTAAGTCTCTCAAATCACCTCTTAAATGTTAAGTTCTGAAATCAAGTTTTGGGATGGAAATGGCCCTTAAAAACATTTCCTTTTTTTTTTTTTTTTTGGTGGTGGTGGGGGGAGAGGAGGGCACATTTGAGTTTTCTTAAGTGCATTCATTATTTGTAATGTTTTAATGCAGGTTTCATCCATCTTCGCAACTACTCTATTTTGCCTGTCACGTGTTCTGATTGTTCTGCTTGATCTTTTCCTATTTAGCTTCTGGGGTTTCTTAAATAGATTGTTATATTTCTCTGTCAGATGATTGAGGCTCAGGCCTGGGCTGAATATCCCAAACAGTTGAATTTCTGGAGTGATAGAGCGCAAAATTGTCCTGTGTTGCAAAGCAGCCCAACTCTTGGTGCCTTGCTGAGGCATGTGAAGGATACCTCTTAGCTCTCAGGGCTCCAGCCTCAGGGTAGAAAAGCTCTTGCCCACAGGTTAGCTCTTCTGGAGATTTTTGTAAGTACTTTGGTAGAAACCTGAAGAAAGCCATGTTAGGGATAGTCAGCCAGGTGTTATATTATTTATTGTTCAGTGGTTGCTGTAGGAGTCACAACATCTGTACCTACCCTTTCAAGAAGGCTTACAACCATAAAAATCCTCTGCCTTCTCTCCTTTATGTTATAGTTGTCATGTATATGCAACAAATTATCTTAGTTTCCCTTCCTATAAGAACGTCTTTATTTCTTTTAATTTCTGAAGGATACTTTCACTAGCTATAGGAGTCTGAGTTGACTGTTCTTTCTTCAGCACTTCAAGGATATTCCACTAGCATCTTGCCTCCATAATTTTTTATGAGAAATCTCTGATAATTCAAATAATAATTCCCTAATATATAATATATTGTTTTCTCTAGCTGCTTTTAAGATATTTTCTTTATCTTTGTTTTTTAGAAGTTTGATTATAATGTTTTTGGGTATGGTTCTCACTGAGTTTATCTTGCTTGGGATTCACTGAACTTCTTAAATTTATAAATTTAAATCTTTTACCATATTTGGGAACTTTTCTGCTTTATTTCTTCAAAATATTTTTTTCCTATTCTCATTCCTTTCTCCTGTCCTTTCTGGACTCTAATGACATGAATATTGTTATTCTTCCATCTCTGTTCTTTTTGTTTTTAAATTTTTCCCTTTTTTTTCAGATTGTATAACTTCTATTGAACTATCTTCAGATTCACTGACTCCTTTTCCTGTCATCTCCATTCTGCTCTTGAGAGCATCCAATGAATTTGTTACTTCAGTTATTATATTGTTTGAGTCTGAAGTTGTCATTTGGTTCTTATTTATAGGGTATATTTTTTTTCTCTTGAGAACTTCTATCTTGTCATTTATTTTAAGAGTGTTCACCTTCACCTCATGGAGGAGGCTTATAAGAGCTACTTTAAAAATATTGTTTAGTAAGTCCAACATCTGGGTCATCCTTGGAAAAGCAACTGTTGATTTTTTTTTCTTGAGAATTGACCACATTTGCCAGGTTTTTTTGTATGTTGAATATCGTGAACATTTGAACTATTATATTATGAGACTTTGGACCCTGTTAAAATCCTCTGAGAATGTTGAGGTTGTTTGTTTGTTTGTTTGTTTGTTTGTTTGTTTGTTTTAGCAAGCAAAAATCTAGGATATGAGAGGTGATTAATATCATAGTTCAGTTCTTGAGCCTTCGTCTCTTCTCTGGGTTTGTTCTGCACTTGCACAACTCTGAGTTGACTTCATATACTGGTTAGTCTTGTTGTCTCGCTTGTCTCCTTTCTTGGATCTGCCCAATAATTCTTCAGCCTTCAGGCTCTTTTTTTGTGGTTTCTCTGACTAAAAAGACTAAGTTTCTCTTGGAGTTTTAGCTTCCTTCACAGCTGTGGGACTGGGGTTCACAGTCAGGTCAAACACGTGAGAGGAAAGAGAAAAAAAAAGCCAAGAATATCACCACCTTGTAGATTGTTTCTCCAGATTCAACTCCCTTGCATATTCTGCCTGCTTATGTTTACTTTTCAAAATCCTTAGATAGTTGCTTTTTGTATTTTGCCCGTAGTTTTCCAATGTAATCAGTGGGAGAGATAGATTTTAGTGGTTTTATTCTAGTTTGGCTGAAAGTGGAACCACCTGATACTATGTTAAATCAGTGGGATTTTGCTAAATGTTTACCAAGCTAACAAATGATGGAAATAGATTTGAAATTTGCCTTTTTATTTTTTCCTTCCACTCTCCGGAAAAAAATATACTGGTAGGTTATGAAGTAACCAGATGAAAGGCAACAAGAATCACAAAAGGGATCATGAATCCATGGAGGATCAGAGTGAGAGACAAAGAAATTATTTCTTTCCACACCTAAAATAAGTTCTGAACTCCTTACCCTGGTTTTCCAGGGCATACACAAATTGATTGTATTTCTTCAACCTCATCTTGCTATACTCCTCCTTCCCTGTAGGTGACAATCTTCAGACTGCAATAACAGTGGCCAGAAAGTCTGGAATGGTTTCTGAAAGCCAAAAAGTCATTCTCATTGAAGCAAATGAAACCACTGGGTCCTCATCAGCATCTATAACTTGGAAATTGGTAGAAGACAAGAAACACATTGCATACAGTAATCAGGTATACCTAAAAACAGAACTTCTGCCATATTATGGCTCACAGTGTTAGCTACTGAGCAGCTTTGAGCAGCTGAGAGGTACAGGTACCTAGGGTCAACATATTTCTCCAAATGTCTAACACATATGCTGTCTGAAGAACTCCTATCAGTTTCTCATACTGTCTTACTGAGCTTTAATGTATAGTGCTTTCCTGGGTGCTGGGAAGAATCCATTCTTTTTTTTTTTTTCCCAAAGAATTTGTTTATTTATTTGTCAGAGAGAGATAGCACAAGGGGAGTGTCAGGGGGAGTGTCAGGCAGAGGGAAAGGGAGAAGCAGGCTCCCCCCTGAGCAGGGAGCCTGATGCAGGACTCGAACCCAGGACCCCTGGGATCATGACTTGAGCTGAAGGCAGACACCTAACCAACTGAGCCGAAGGCAGACACCTAACCAACTGAGCCACCCAGGTGCCCCAAGAATCCATTTTTTAAGCGTAATAAAGTTGTTGGCTTTATATGAGAACGAATGTAGTAAGTGGGACTGTGAATCTAATTCCTCATCTTCCTCTTGCTTGCTAGCCATCCCATTGGGTCCATAGGAGATTTAGTCCCTGGGAAAGAAACTGCTGTGTGCATTGGAAAATTAGACTATGTCTTCTGGGTGGGAAAAAAGCTTTATTCATTTATTCCCAATCTTGTCAGTATCTTATCTCTATTGTGTCCTTGTGGGATAATATTAATTCTATAAGAAAACAAATTGTAAGTTCTCACTTCAGGGAGAGATTTGTTAAGCTGCAGTGCTCTGTATTTTACACTTGAAATGTGTGAAATGTGCTCTTCTCTGGGACTCACCAAGATCAAAGCAGGATGAGAACAAGACATGAGTAAGTGTTATTCTCCTATTCACTAGAGGCTGTGATGTGCAAAGATTGATCCAGCAAAGAGAAAGTGCTTCTCTGAGGAATCAGGGCTGGAGTGTGACTTTTAAAGAGAGACCCCAGACTGTCATCACTGCCTTCTCTTTGGTATATTTGCTGTCCTTTACCACTCTATCAAGTATCTAAAGTAACTGTGTCTTGCTTCGCAGGATAATTACATTAATATCAGGGAAGAAGTCTCTGATAATGGCAGAGAAGGAAGTTACCATTTTGCCTTAAGTGGAAAATCCTTTCAGGTTATAAGTCAACATTTCAGCAGCCTACTGCCAAAGGTAAGTTCTAAGAGGCTATCAATCTCCCAGTAAAAATGCTGATGATGTCACTTACAGAGCATGTTCCTAAGTAATTTCAAGCCTTTCAATAGGTAAGATATACCTATTGAATATATCATTAAAGATGCGAATATTTTTGTTGTCTCATTTCCTACTAGATTAAAAATTAGTGAATTTCATTAGCCAATTTCTTATCATCTATAGGAATAAAGTATTAGGGACTTCTCAAGTCATAAAGATTGCTTTTGGATGGCTGTCTTTATATTACCATGTGAGGGGTCTCCTAGTATAGTGGAAATCCAGCAATTATACAGGAAGACAGGCCAAGAATAGAGGAGTTCTATTAGGTTTTTGATAGAGAGCCTGTATACAAAAGAGGGTCAAACTTAACACTTTTCTGATGAAGAACGAACTCATAGTGGGGGCAGGTAAGTTTTATATATAACATGTACACCAACTAGAAAAAGACTATATCCAGTATAATCCAAAGATAAATTGTTTTTATTTTATTTTATTTTTTATTCAATTGCTTATCCTTTTAGGTACCATTCAGGGAAAAAAAGAATAAATTCTTTGAGGCTGATCGAACGTTAAGCTGGAGTTTCTGTCAAGAAGAGCAGGGAATGTGGAGCTCTAACACAGAAGAATTTAAACTCTATAGGATAAAGATCGGGTGGATGGAGCTGGTGTAGGTTTAATATATCCAAACCATCAATGTTCCATAGCTCAAATTAGGCTTGGAATATCAGCTGAGTTTCAAAATTGGTCAAGTCCAGATGGCATGGTTAAATCAAAGACCACAAATTGTCACTATTTCATCATTAGGCTGTTTTTCTGCTAGTTCTGAACAATTTTCTGAGAAGCAGTTACCTTCTTTCCTTTTCCTGGGATGTTAACTTCTGGATATCTTGCAATTTCTCCTACTCTGCTGGTTTAAGATTCCATTAAGCTTGGGTTTTTATTTTTTTAAAGATTTTATTTATTAATTTGACAGAGAGAGATAGCCAGTGAGAGAGGGAACGCAAGCAGGGGGAGCGGGAGAGGAAGAAGCAAGGCTCCTAGCGGAGGAGCCTGACGTGGGGCTCGATCCCAGAACGCTGGGATCACGCCCTGAGCTGAAGGCAGACACTTAATGACTGCACCACCCAGGTGCCCCAAGCTTGGGGTTTTTTGACCACATTCGCTATGGCAGCTCAACTAAATTCCTGAAGATCATCATTTTAATCAAATATTTTTATTACATCTTTACTGATTTTTGGTCTCCTTGGTCACTTATTTGATGACCAAGGTCTCAATGTCTTAAAATCCAAAAATGGACTTCTTGGAAACAAACTATTTTTGCCATTCATGGATTTTGTTACCCAGTCAGTGTTCTGAGTATTATCAATTACCTCATGTATGGCTAACTGACAGGATAAAGTTTCTCTTGTGTTCCTTACAGATACTGATCAATGGGACCATCTTTGCAAGAATGTCTCCCGGGCAGAAATCCAGTCTGGTGGAAGAATTTCAGAAACTGGAGTAGGTTCTTTGCCATGTCAGGTGGTATGAAGTGCCTGGAGGCATGACAGTCAGGGAGTGTGTAAGAGGTACAGGAAGTCACCTACTTTGGCTAAGGCAGTGGTTCTTAACCTAAGTGCATATGACAGCCACTTTAGGAGTTTTAAAAAAGTAGCAATACCAGGATCCCATTGTCCCAAGACTCTGATTCAGTTGCTCATGTGAGGCTTGGACATCAGTGTTTTTTCAAAGCTCCTCAAATAAATCAATTTTGCATCCAGAGTTGAGAACTACTGGACTAGAACATATGGGGCATGAAAGTGTGTGGTGAGAAATGGACCTGGAAGTGTGGTTTGAGTTCAGCTCCTGAGGTACAATGAGAATTTAGACTTTATTTTTCTAAGTTATCATCACAGTTCTGATGTAAGGAGATCCATATGGCAAGAGATTCACATAACCTTAAAAATATTTAAACATTTATATGACGGAGCATCCTTTCTGTCTTAAATCAGAAAAATAATTCTCTTCTAACACAAGTGTCTCCATTACAGAATAGACCCATAATTTAGGACCCATTATTTCTTGTTAATAGAACCCATGGAGTCCTGCAAGCTTTCTTTACGTATGGTGCTGGACCACAAAGATGGGACTCTTACTCCTACTCATTCCCACTTCGTCCTCCTACTTGATTTAGTCACTAAGCAAGCTTCTTGATTTAGAAAGCCCGGTCTTCTCCACATGGTTGACAACCCAGATAGTAAACAAGTTGCCTTCATATGACAGTGTGGAGGAGAAGTATAGCCAATTCTGTAAATGCTGTGACAGCACTCCCATCCTAAAAAGCAGACTATCCATAATCTTTGTCAACAATGAAAGCAAGCAGTCTGTACTCAACCTCAGAAAGTGACCCTGAAGCAGGGATGTGTTTTCTTTCTTCAAAGTCTGGGCCCGGCACTACATTTTTTAGTTGAGTGACTGCTAACGTGGCAGATCTCCCCTCCTGTTACTATTAACAGCCCCAACAGGTAATTTTTGTTTCTTGTTTTAGAAATTATAAGGCATTTTTCCCATATAGCACTTCACTGAATACTTATAACACTTTGTAGGAGAGAAAAATGTAGCCAAAATGGCCAAGTGGTCAGGTCAAAGAGCTCAGTCTGGTTTCAAATCCGATGCCCTCTTCACTGTGCCATGGTGTCACATCATCTCATCTAAGTGTGACCGTCCCACTTTACAGCCAACAAAGCTGCTTCCTAAACAGTGATGTGCAGGGTCTCCCTGAAGTGCTTGGCGTCAGGAATGGTGCACTGCACTGCTGAGTCACACTTCACTTTTAGTCAAACTGGACTCTTAGGAAAACTCCCTTAAAATAAATAATCAGTTCAAATCCTCAGTAATGAAGTTCATCTTATCTTTTTAATGAGAGAAATTAGCATGTAAAATTGCTTTGATATCCCTTACATTTGACATGATTCCCTTTTAGTTACTTTGTAGGTATGTGTGGTGACGGGGCCAATGACTGTGGGGTAAGTAGCTGCCAGCGTGTGGGGCCATAGTTGCACTAGGACAGACCAAGACTTACACTTGATTGTGCTTGCCTGGAGTTCTTTAGAGATAATATTCCTGGGATATACACTACCTCCATTCTTCCTGAAGGAGAAACTGATGTGGAGGGTTTGGGAGGGTTTGACCAAAGATGCACAATGACTCAGTGGTTGGTATAGACCAGATGGGCTAGAATATGGCTCTGGATTCCTCCCTTCTTTGGCTAAGTGTCCCAGTGCCATCTTTTTCTTATATAGTAGGCAGAGCAAAAATCTGGTCATCTCCTGGCTAGTGCTTGGTCCACAAGCCACTCTGTGGCTAGCTTGACAGGCTTTTCTCATGTAGCCTCAGGAGAGATGTATGAGAGTGTGTATGGAGAGTAAGCTGACCCTTTGCTTTCAGGCTTTGAAAATGGCTCACGTGGGCATCTCTTTATCAGAGCAGGAGGCATCTGTGGCCTCACCTTTCACTTCAAAAACTCCAAACATTGAGTGTGTACCTCACCTTATCAAGTAAGTAGAGGCTTTCCACCAGCATTGTTTTAATCTCTCTTAACTTTGAGGTGCCGATCCCATTGTTCTGCCAGAGAAAGAGCAGGGAAACTTTGTGTCACTGGGTGGGGAGGGTGCTTTGCAGACAATGCAGTCAACCATTCTACTCCCAAGTGGACTCACCAGGAGTTCAAAATAACTGTGGGACAACAGTGGCATTTCTAATGAAAATCACTCAATAGGTTATTTTTAGAAAATTGGAATCTGGAACTTGCTACTACTTTGAAAGTGTCAATCATTCTCTTATTATTGTTATTTTTACACGGATCTCCTTAGATGCTTTTTGATGGGGAGATGGATAGAAACTTTCTCTTCCCCACTTGCCCTCTTTCCTTCTTGACTCTTTATGCTACTTTGGAATATCCTTCCCATCCCCAGTTTTCAAAATATTTGCTCATCTTTGCTGGTCCTACTAAAATTTCCCTTGATTCTTTATATCTGCCTTCCAGCATATGTCCTTCTGCTGTATTTTATTTGAATGATAGAGATGGTTAGCATTGTGGCTGTTTTGGGCTATTATAACTAGCATGTATTTATAGTTTGTGAAGTGCTTTAATACTTACTATCTTATACTTCAAAACAGCTTGGAGATGTAGGAATGGTCACTATTTTCTTTTGCAAATAATGAAATTGAGGTTCAATTGATGTGCTCAAGCTCAAATAGCCATATAGGACTAGAAGTTTTATTAAAATTGATTTTATTTCAATATGGTCTATCTACAAATATCACACTATTCCCACCACATTAAAATAAGAATGATTTGGCTAGCTCCTCCTAATTTTTAAAAAATGTATGCATGTATTCAACAAATATTTATAGAGTAGGCACTTAGTGCCAGGAACTGGTGGAGGCACTGGAGACCCAGAAGAAAGTAAATCACACACCCCTTGATCTCATAAAGCTTTTTTCTGGTGAAGAAGTCAGGCAATAAACACATACATGGATAAATCAAGGGTAATGGGAAAAGTAGGAAGGGGACTGGGGAGGTGGAATTGGCTACTGCAGGTGGGTGGTATATGAAAACCTTTCTAAGGAGGTGAGAAATGAAGAGAAACTATGTTCTGGTAGAGCAAATGATAGCAGCAGAAACCCAAAACAGGAAAAAGCCCATTTTGAAATCAGGTTTTGGAATCCCAGGGAAACATTATGACCAGAAGGAAATTGAAACTCTATTTTCTTTCCAATGAAGGAGATAAAAGTGACATTTCTATTTTATGGTGTTTATACATACACTATTCACTCAAAGTCAATCAACAGTAACAGAAACAAGCATGCTCATTGTTTCCGATCTATTTAAATTCCATATATGACTAATTTGAGTGCAGGTACTGGTCTAGTCCAATTTCAGAAAAAATTGGGATTGCCAAAGGAGCTTTGAATGAAATGAAACACCTGCATGAAAATAGCCCCCAAGCGGGCATCTTGTTTAAATCCCTTAGTTCACAGATGAAGAAACTGTGATAGAAGGAAACTGACCTTCCAAATGACATCAGTGTGTAGGTGTGGGATCTGGGACCAGTTCCCAGGCCCTCTGACTCTGGGCTGACATCGTCCCCACAGAGAGGACAAGACTAACACTTGACCAGGACTCCACAGCTGGACCAAGCCTGTGGACCTTGGCCCGGAATCAGTGTTTCCTGAAAATCTAGTCATTTAGCATATTCTGACAGCCAGCTCCCACTGGCTCAAGGCTGTCTAGTCTATCAGACAAATAGCCGAGTAATCAGGCTTTTGAGTTTTTTCTCCTGTGCTCAGCTGCACAGCAGAGTAACTGACCTCATTTCTTTCTATTCCTTTCATTTCCTCACTTTTTCATCTCTTTTCTCACACAGGGAAGGACGTGCAGCTCTGGTCACCTCGTTTTGCATGTTTAAGTACATGGCTCTGTACAGCATGATTCAGTATGTTGGTGTTCTGCTGCTCTACTGGGTATGACTGGGGACCTGAGCTCTTGGTTAGTGAGGACCAACACAAGGGGCGGTGCCCTCCCAATCTGCAAGGCCTCTTCAGGAAGAATGTGTGTGGGGGGAACTTGGAGCACCAATAACCCGTCTAAAACTACCTTTATTTTGAAAGTAAATCAGAAATAGATGAATGTACACAGGAAAAGTTGATGGTGTCAATTCTCTGACTCTCTGACAGAGACATTTTTTTTTTTTTTTATGCAGGGGTCACTGAGAATCAGAACACAGCACTTTCTCTCTCGCTGTTGCTTCTGCCTGCTTGGACCAGGTCTCTATCTTCCTGGTTCCAGTGTGGCTCTACCCTATTGTACCATTCATTAGAGAGATGATTCTCTGATTGGGGTTGCTGGTAAATGTTTCATAGCTGGCTCTCCCTGGAAAAACAAGCCCTGGTTATGAATGTTTGCCAACTTGCATGGTGTAAATTCTCCCACCATGGCTGGTTTCAAGCTGTCTAGCTGCTGTCACTGAGCGTGGAGTTGGGAAGAGACACACAGTAGCATGCCCTTATGTAGCACTTGCACCACAGAGATACAAGAGTTGGAAATATCTTAAAGAGCATGGATAACAGCACGATGTAGGAAAATGATTAGGAAGTGCTGGGTTTGGGGTATTTATTAGCTTTGTTTTTAGCATAACGTATTTAATGGTAGATTTGTATGACTTACATTATTCTAATGGCTGCATTTAACAATCAGTTCAAAAAGATCCCTGAAAACTTAGCAGTTAACTCATGGGCTGGTACAAGCAGCCCATGAAGGAATCTAAGATTCCTTAGATTCACTTCTATATCCTGCCCTCTCGCTTCTGGATTGAAGGTTTTAGTTCTGTTATTTTCAGCTTACCTGTAACCTTTCCCACTCATTAATGAGTAAGCTGGGGAAGGAGAAACTATGTACATAAATGTGGCCCTATTTTGGAATCCCAGTAACTCATACTATAGAGTTAAACATGGGTTATCATTATTCCTTTTCACTAAAGGGGGGGGGCAAGGAAGCAAGTTACTTGAAATCAGTAAGACCTTAACACTTATTTCTCAAGAATACCAAGGTGCTTCATCAGAACTTTCCAACAACGCCCAAAAATGCAAATACTGGGTTCAGTTATTCTTTTTCCATAGGTAAAATTTTGGTAAGATTACTGCATACTTAACACTTGTTTCTCTTGGGAACCCACTGTTCTATTGTACCAGACCAAACCTTGACTTCTCTGCTAACAGATAGAAAAGAGATCAGAGATGAATCTAGTACAGTGAAATGTCCCCCTCAACAAGGGGATACTGAAGCACAAAGAAGCCAGCCCAGAAAGCACACGAAGGTGGCCTCCTGGCTAGAGAGGGTTTCACAGCCTTGTCTTCGGTACTCTCACCAACATGGACAGGACCCTGGCTGCACCATCTTCTTGTAAAATCCTATGTTGCAGTGACAAAATGAATGCGATTGATGTCAGACTTGCAGGTCATGACTTTTTTGAGTCACTTTCCTTTTTATTTTCAGGAGACAAGCAGCCTTTCAAATTACCAGTTTCTGTTCCAGGATCTGGCCATTACAACTCTTATTGGCATAACAAGTAAGACATTTTTAAAACTTCCTTTGCTCCCCTCAATGTGCTTCCCTCTGCCCCAGATACAGAGAGGGAAAGAGGAAATAGGACTTCTACTTTTGGGAGTTGGGTTGAAAGAAAAGTGTTATCCAAGGAAAATATGGCTAGTTCTTTTGCTGTTTTCCACAAAATACAGGGCTTCCATAATGGCCACTAAACATTTAAAATGAAAAACGCACTTTCAAAATCAGGAATGCTGACTTCAGTATGCTTCCTGGTATAATTACAGCTAAAATGTGCCCAGTTTATAGAAGCTGAGTGGTTTCTGTGTTTTCCAACTTTAAATTGAGCCTTTTGGTGTTTTGAATGGAGATTAAAGATAATCTTTCCATTAGGCCACTCCCACTCCTACCTCTTAATTGTCTCCCCAATTTTTCTGCTGTAGGATTTCCCCCCAACACATCCACTCCCCATCGTCTTTATCACATTCTCTGCTTTCCTCTCTGTTAAATATAAATGCCAACAATTCCACTTGTACTTTTAATCCTACCTCCTCCTACCTTCTCAAGGGTTTTATTTCTGTAATAATCTCTTTCTCCACCATCATCAACTTTTCTCTTGTCTACTGGATCATTCTCATCAGCATATAAATATATTTTCTTATCTTCTACCAGATCTGATATTCAACAAAATCATTAGCTACTGACTGAGTGCCTGGTTTGTACTACTTGCTGAAATAAGCACTTAGAGTACATCAGTGAAAGAAAAAAACAAACAAAAATTCCTTTCCTTACATTCTAGTAAAATTGTACCACTATCTACCTAGCTGTTCAAAGACCTGGAGCCATCCTTAGTTTCTCTTTTCATTACCCTTCATACCCCATACCTGTGAAGTTCCAGTTGCTTCTACCTGCAGAAGCTGTCCTGCAATTCCCCTCTCCCTCCGCAGCTCTGTAACCTCTGTCACAGAGCAATGCAACCTCCCTGTGGATTCCTGCAACCACTTCACAACTGATCTTGCTTCCCCTCACCCCCATTTACTTTTCCAAGGGTAGTAAGAATGTTATTTTTAAAAGGTAAATTTTACTGTCATCCACTTGCTTAAAATGCTTTGGCCTCTGCCTGCTTCTCCACCTTCTCTTCCAGCCACAACCCTACTCACTTGTTCCAGGCACCCCAGTCTTTCAGTCCCTTGAGCACGGCCAAGCTTGTGGTCACCACAGTACCTTTGTTTTTGCTATTTTCTTTGCCCAGAACACTCTCCCCTTCTATCTTTATATGGCTTTGACTTTTTCTTGTTATTCAGATCTCAGCTCAAATGTCACCCCCTTCAGGAAGGTCACTTTAAGTCATCACCAAGCCAGTTATTCTCTATCGCACAGTTGTGCTTTATTTTTTATTTTATTTTATTATTTTTATTATATTTTTATTTTTTTGGTTACCAAATTTTATTCAAGAACTCATACAAATATTCCAGATAAAGTTTTTTTTTTTAAGATTTTATTTATTTATTTATTTGATGAGAGAGACAGCCAGCGAAAGAGGGAACACAAGCAGGGGGAGTGGGAGAGGACGAAGCAGGCTCCCAGCGGAGGAGCCTGATGTGGGGCTTGATCCCATAACGCCGGGATCACGCCCTGAGCCGAAGGCAGCTGCTTAACCGCTGTGCCACCCAGGCACCCCTCCAGATAAAGTTTTAATCCTCATCTTCTTCCTCTTCCTTGTCCTGGTTAATCTGGAAGTAATGCAATCGGCAATTCTCTGTGCTGTTACCAACTACACTCAACCAATCACATGATTATTCTAATTCAAATATTTTTTGATGAGATATTTCAAATGCCTTTTGGAAAAACCCACTTCAGAAGTTACCATAATCTTGCTCTTTCTCCTTTCAGTGGTTACAACCTTGCCACAGAGATTCCCAGCTTTTCTATTCATTTTGATTCTCTCTTGAAGAAACTGCCCAAAATTGGCAGCATCCACGATTCCCTCTTCTACAGGGTGGGTGCAGTCAAGGGCAAATTTCAGAACTTGCATTTTTTTTTTTTTTTTTGCTCTCCTTTGCAATAAGCTTTTTCACAGGTGCACGGTGGCAATGGAGGCAGGAAGCGCAATTGTGCCCTGTTTTCTTCATGTATGGTGGTTTTCACAGTTTGAAATTATGATATTTATCTATATTTTTATTTGCATTTTCCTGCTTCCCTCTCCGAGAGTGTGTGCATTGTGAGAACAGCACCTTGTCTGTCTTGACTACTGCTGTGTTCCCGATACTATTGACAGTGCCTAACGTATCCAAGGGGCTCATCAAGTACTTGTCAAATCTCTGAAAAGAACACCCTCGGACAGTCCATACTGTTAAGAGAGTTCTCCTGCATTTCAAGGCAAACCTATTCCTGTATAACTTCCACCCATCCCAGTTTTGCCATTTGTGGTGACACAGGGTAGCCTGTGTTTTCTCCTAAGGACAGTCTTTCTTCCAGATTTTTGCAAACAGCCCTCTTTTCATAATTGTTCTCTGCTCAATAACAAGCATCTAAAGGGTTTCCTCAGTTTTTTGATAAATACTTGATTATTTTTTGTTCTTATGATTATTAATGTATATTCATTGTGAAACAAAGATGGAAAACATTGCGAGATATAACAAAGAAAAAACCCACCTTTATTCTACCATTCAGAGATAACCAATTAATGAATTTTGATATTTACGTGTAAATGAAGAAATTTGAATTATGTTTTCTATATAGTTGTGCATACATTTTGTCATTTAATTTTATAAGTACTTTTTTTAAGGTTTTATTTAAATTTGAGTTAGTTAGCATATAGTGTATTATTAGTTTCAGGGGTAGAGTTTAGTGATTTATCAGTTTCATATAACACCCAGTGCTCATTCCATCAAGTGCCCTCCTTAATGTCCATCCCCCAGTTACCCCATCCCCCCACCCACATCCCCTCCCACAACCCTCAGCTTGTTTCCTATAGTTAAGAGCCTCTTATGGTTTGCCTCCCTCTCTGTTTTTACCTTATTTTTCCTTTCTTTCCCCTATGTTCTTTTAATGTCATTAAATATTTTAATTCTTTTTTTATTGTGGTAAGATGTATATAACATACAATTTGTTGTTTTCAACATTTTTAAGTGTCTAGTTCAGGAACATGAATGACATTCACAGTGTTATGCAACCCATTACCACTGCCTACTTCCCAAACTTTTTCATCACCCCAAACAGAAACTGTACCCGTTAAGTAACAGCTCTCCATTGCTCTTCTTCCCAGCCTCTGGCGGGTAAACTCTAATTTACTTTTGGTTTCTATTAATTTGCTTATTCAAGACATTTCATATAAATCAAACACAATATTTGTTCCTTTATGTTTGGCTTATTTCAATTAGCATAGTGCTTTCAAGGTTTGCCTATGTTGTAGCCTGTCTCAGAATTTCATTCCTTTTTCATGGCTGAGTAATATTCTATTCTATGTCTATACCACATTTCGTTTATCTGGTTATTTGTTGATGGACTTGAGCTGCTTTCACTTTTTGGCTATTGTAAAGAGTGCTTCAATGAACATCTGCATAAAGTATCTGTTTGAGTCCCTGTTTTTAATAATTTGGGGCATAAGAATAGAATTGCTGGGTGCTATGGTCATCATATATTTTGCTCTTTGAGAAACACCCAAATTCTTTTCCAGAGTGACTACATCATTTTCCACTCTCACCAGCAGTGTATGAAGACCTCAATTTCTCTACAGTCTCATCCACACTTGTTATTTAAGTAAAAAAAAAATTATTTTCACATCCTAGTCAGTATGGAATGGTATCTTATTGTGGCTTTGAATTTATTTCCCTAATAACTAATCATGTTGAGCATATTTTCATGTACTTATTGGTCATTTGTATGTCTTTTTTGGAGAAATGTTTGTTTAAATCTTTTGCTCCTTTCTTAACTGGATTTTTGTCTTTTTGTTGTTGAGCTCTAGAGTTCTTCAGATGTTGTGGATGTTAAAACCTTCTTAGATACATTTTTGCAGACATTTTCTCCTATTCTATGTTGTTTTTTCCTTTTCTTGATAATGTCCTTTGATGTACAAAAGTTTCTAATTATGATTAAGTCCAATGTATCTATTTGTTTCTTTTATAGATCATGCTTTAGGTCTCATATCTAAGAATACGTTACCAAATCTAAGGTCCTGTAGATTTACTGTTTGTTTTCTAAAAAGAATTTTATGGTTTTTGGCTATTATACTTAAGTCATTGATTCTTTTTTTTGTGTGTGTTAATTTCTCTATATGGTGTGAGTTTGGGGTCCAATTTCATTTATTTGGCATGTGGAAATCTAGTTGTCCCAGCCCCATTTGTTAAAAAGACTGTTCTTTCCCCCATTGAATAGTCTTAACACTCATATTGAAAATCAATTGGCCATGGATGTATGGGTTTATTTTTGGACCCCCAGTTCTATTCCACTGGTCTATATGTCATTACCTTACGCTTATTACCACAGTGTTCTGATTACTTTTTTTATGGTAAGTTTGAAATCAGGAAGTATTGAGTCCTCCAACATTGTTCTTCTTTTTCAAGATTGTTTGGACTATTCAGGGCCCCTTATAATTCCACATGAATTTGAAGATCAACTTTAATATTCTGAAAAACAATCGTTTGAATTTTGATAGAGATTGTGTTGCATCTATAGATCACCTTGGATAATGTTGAAATCTTAACAATATTAAGTCTTCCAATCCGTGAACATCTGATGTATTTCCTTTCATTTATGTTTTGCTTAATTTCTTTCAGCAACGTTTTGTGATTTTTAGTGTTCAGCTCTTTCTTCTCTTTGGCTAAAATTATTCCTAGATATTTTATTGTTTTGGATGCTTTTGAAAGTGGAATTGTTCTCTTAATTTCTTTTTAAAATTGTTTATTGCCAATGTATAGAAACACAATTAATTTTTATGTGTTGATCTTGTATCATGCAATGTAGCTGAATTTATTAACTCTAGTAGCTTTCTTTCTTTCTTTCTTTCTTTCTTTCTTTCTTTCTTTCTTTTTTTAACAACGTAAGTAGGAGTTTATTTTTTTTAAGTAAGCTCTATGCTCAGTGTGGGGTTCAAACTCATGATCCCGAGATCAAGATTGCATGCTTTCCCAACTGAGCCAGCCAGATGTCCCTCTAGTTACTTTCTTGTGTAGTCTTTGGGATTTCCAATATACAGGATTATGTCACTTGTGAATAGAGATAGTTTTACTTCTTCCTTCCAATTTGGATGATTTTATTTCTTTTCCTTTTGTAATTGCTCTGGATAGAACTTTCAGTACAATGTTGAATAGCAGTGATGAAATGGGCATTCTTGTCTTGTTCCTATCTTAGGGGGAAAGCTCTCAGTCTTTCACCCTTGGGTATGATGTTAACTCTGACATAACTTATAATCATGAGGATTGCATGTAACATCCTAAATTTATAATAATCTAGTTTGAATTGATACCTTAACTTTAATAGCATGCAGAACTCTGCGACTTCACAACTCTGTCTCCTCATTCTATATTGCTGTTGCCACAAATTACATCTTTATCCATTGTGTGCCTGACAAAATAGATGTATAATTATTTTTTCTGTGTTGTCTTTTAAACCATGTAGGAATAAAAAGTGGAATTAAAAACAAAAAATACAATAATACAGTCTTTTATATTTGCTCAAATAGTTACTTCTACTGGACAAAATGAAGTGTCAATGAAGAGGTAGAAATTATAAGAAAGGATTCTTTAAAAAGAATTTCTTTTGGCTCCTTTCCATATTTTCTATCTCTTTATTGACATTTTCGTTTTGTTCATACTTTGCTTCCTGATTTCCTTGAGCACATTTGAAACATTTGTTTTAAAGTCTTTGTCTAATACATCCAATGCCCAGGCTTTATTTTGGTTGTCAATTTATTCTGTTCCATTGAATATTATAGTGCCATAACTCCAGAAATCAGATTTACCCTTTTCCCTAGGACTTGACAGTTTTTGTTTTGCTATTTTTTTTTTAAGATTTTATTTATTTATTTAACAGAGAGAGACAGCCAGCGAGAGAGGGAACACAAGCAGGGAGAGTGGGAGAGAAAGAAGCAGGCTCCCAGTGGAAGAGCCTGACGTGGGGCTCGATCCCAGAACTCCGGGATCACGCCCTGAGCCGAAGGCAGATGCTTAACGACTGGGCCACTCAGGCGCCCCTATTTTGCTATTTTTTGAAGACCGTCAGAGTCCATTTGTTTAGTAACTTCCCTAAACTATTTTTGCAAAGAGCGTCAGTTATCATGTGTGGTCAATGAAATCTCTGTTCCTTTGGCTTTTGTTCAGCTAGTATTTTGATTGAGATTTTCTCGACCTCCATGAGTTTAAAACCATGAACAAAGAAGAAACTCTCCCAGTCTTTGCAGATTTGTTCTGTGCTGGGACACTTCAACACTTAGGCAGGCTTGCACTGAGTGCAAGATCACCCAGAGCTGAAAACTGAGGGGCCGTTCTGGTCTTTTCTGAGTATGTATCATACCTTAGGTGTGTGCATGGCTTTCTATAGTCCCTAATATACCATAATTTCCCAAAGGAACTTTCTTTAACTTTTCTTTATTTTGGTTGTTATTTAACGTCTCAACTGTAATCTTTTGCCCCAGGTGATTGTGGGTAGTTGGTTAGGATTACAATGTTTTCAAGCAGTGTATGCTACCATCCTAAATTTCGCATTAGGTGAGAGAGATAAGCACCTTGCACCAGTCCTTCAGATAACCTCCAGACAGGTTAGAACAGATTTACACAATTTGTGATGAAGTCTGCTCTTTTCCTCCTGTGACAAGACACCAGAGTCTTCCCCACATTGGGAGTGTGAACAACTAACTTTGAGATTGCCACTGAGCTGAAGAGGGATATGGCAAGGGCAAGTAAAAATGACACAAAGCCTTCCTACCATTTTTAAGTTGCTTTTTTTTTTTAAATTTAGCGATTGATTGCTATAAGCCTTTGTTTTTCAGAGTTCTGACAAAGTTAGTTTTGATAGTTTCTGCTTATTTTTCAGTGTTTTTGTGGAAGGATGGGAACTTGGAGCTTCCTGCTCTGCCATTTTTCTGATGTCACTCCTCATTTTGTCATTGAATATTTTAAAGCATTACTTCTTAGTGACTGCATGTTGTTTCATTATATAGATGTACCGTAATTTACTGTAAATGATGCAGTAATGAACATCTTTATACATCTCTGATGTTTTTTAGATTAGGGTAAATTGCCAGGAATGACCATGTCAAATGTTGTGAACAATTTTCAATCTTTTCGTATTTATTGTGAAATTGTCCTGCAGAAGGTTTGTGTCAATGTACATTCCCACAAGCAGTGTAAGAGAGTATGCATTTCATCATGCCCTCGTTTATAATTTGATGGCCTTTGCTCATTTAATAGGCAAAAATAAAAGTCTCTCCTGATTGTTCTGTCTGCTTTCTTAGGACTTTCTCATATGACTTGAGTTGGAGTCCATTCATTGTTTCGTTCCCTCAAAAAAAACGATGTACTTCAATTTGTCAATTTGCTTGGATGGGTGGGCCCAAGAAGCTACACTGTTCTTCTGATGAAGAATAGAACATTTTCCTGCTCTCACAAATATACAACTTGAATTTATTTTGTAGTGAACTTGAATGGTGCCTACCCGAAGCTGGTGCCTTTCAGGCCTGCAGGACGGCTGATCTCCCCACCTCTGCTGCTCTCTGTGATTTTCAACATTCTTCTCAGCCTGGCTATGCACATTGTGGGCTTCATTCTGGTTCAGAGGCAGCCTTGGTATTCCATGGAGATGCACAGGTACTGTCACAGCCTCGATTCCCGCATCTCACCTTCTAATTTCTATCAAACATCATCTGGTCCTTACGACAGGAAGCAAATGGTTCTTCATTCTTCTAGAAGCATTGGCTTCTTTAAGTCCCTTGGGAAAATTTCCAGTGATCTTCTCTTCTCTGTAGCACAGTTTGAGGATGTTATTCATTGGCACTTGCCTTTGCCTGTCTTGTGTCATAATGATCTATGACCGTCATTTATATCTAGGTGACCATGCATTATAGTTTGCCCCATCAGCCCCCCTTTAAGCCTGATATAATAATGAAATTATCTGTATTTAATGAATTACTGAAGTATAATTGGCATACAATGTTATACTAGTTTCAGGTGTACAAGCTATCGATCTGACAATTCTATACATCATTCAGTGCTTACCACAATAAATGTGACCATCTGTCACTATACGTTATTAAGATATCATTGATTATATTCCCTATGCTCTACTTTGCATCCCCGTGACTTATTCAGTTGTAACTGGAAGTTTGTACATCTTAATCCCCTTTGTCTATTTTCCCCATCCCCCCTACTCATGTCTCCTCTGGCAACTACCAGCTTTTCTGATGGTATTTGTCTTTTCCTTTCACATTCAGATCTGTTCCTGTTGTATGACAAATTATATGGTCACCCTATTTAAAAATGTTTAGAGAGCTTAAGCCATGAGAGGGAAGAAGCATGGCTTACTCACATCTTTCCCTCATAACCAAAATACACATGATGGGTATCTAATTTATTGAATATATAACTTGCTCTATCTATCTATCTATCTATCTATCTATCTATCATCTATCTATCTTTTATCTATTTATCTATCCAAAATATAGATCTGTCTGTGCTGTTTCCTTCTCCTTACTTTTCAGTATATTCTTTCCCAAAGTGTAAGTCAACTCCATTGAGAGCATGGAGTCCTGTAGATACCAATGTTCCATAAAGACCTGTCATCTTACTTCATTACCTTTTTTGTTTCCTTTTTAGTGTCTGCACACTGCAAAATGAAAACATCTCAACATTAATCATTTCTCCAACTGCTCCAGAAAAAATTGGAAGTAATGGTGCCTTCACAAGCTTTGAGAACACTACCATATGGTTCTTGGGAACAATCAACTGTATCATTGTGGCTCTTATTTTCTCTAAAGGAAAACCATTTAGGCAGCCCATCTATACAAACTGTGAGTAGCATTGTATCAGATCAGAGGTGAGAGGTCACCAGAGGGAACAGATATCCCCAGGTCACTCAGGGAGCAGCTGCAGAGTTGATGTTCATCTTGGGTTTGTTGATTTTTACTCTAGGGCTCTATACAACACATCCAGCCTCATCCTTTGCTCCTTCCCTCAAAGCTGCATTAAATTCTAGGGTTTCTTTCTCTACCCTTTCCTTTACCAGAAGTTTGTATCTAGGTGTCTTTTCGTGGCATCACTCCAAATTGGGACGGCTCATTTATTTCCTTACTTGTCAGCACGTGTCAGAATTCATCTGGGAGGAGGTGGAGAGAAGTGTCATGGTGTTCAGTTGAAACATGTCTCCTGCCATGAAGACAATGGTTGAGATGCATTGTGTCTTTGGCAGCCTGGGGGTGGGTCCCTCCTGAAGGAACCTGGCCACAGTGATTGTGGAGACTCTTGGCCAAAGTACCTGCCACCTCTTCACATTCTGGGCTGGGGTGGGAGCGTGTTAGGAGAAGTGGGTGACCTGACTAGCCCTTGGGACATTTATTTGTATACCACCACTGCCTCTCTAATTGGGAAAATTTAGAAGCACGAGTTGAAGAATCAATATCCTCATAAAAATTTGTTTGTTCAGAGAAAATTATTTTGCCCTTCTCCTTCTTAGGATGAGAAAGCAGTCAAATGTTGACCTGTATATGACTCCAATTGAAACATTTGACTGTTTACAGCCCCCCCCTTTTTTTTCCAGAAAAGGATTTGAGGCAGGTGTTTTGCCTTAAAGAGACTCAGATACTTAAATGTCTTCAAGGCATTTTTTGAAAATATATTATGTCAACGTTGCTCTCTCTATATTTCCTATTTTATTAATTGAAACTTAAAACATGCATGTGAAAATTTCCACTTACCTCAAGGACATGCATAGAAATTGTGGCGGTGAGACCCGTTGCATAGAAATGAGTGCTTTCCATTTATAACGCTGCTTGGATGTAGAAATCAAGTAAATTTAATCAGTGTTAATCTAGAATATGTCTATTAATAGATGTGACACTCTGTACTCTGATTTCTCTAAATGATAGCTTGTGTTCTTATTTCCTCAGATATATTTGTCCTTGTGCTGGTCATACAGCTGAGTGTGTGTCTATTCATTCTATTTGCTGATATTCCAGAATTATATAGGCGTTTGGATGTAAGTGTTATCTCTGGGATACGATGATGGTTTATAGTTATATAACACCCTGATTTCAAGAAGCAGGTCACAATTGCAATTGACACAAATTCTTGACACTGATTATTCTTTTCAAATAGTAGAGTTAAAAAGAACACTGAATTTATTCGTATTTTCTATTTAAGCTGACCAGGAAATAAGATTCTGTCTAGTCTTGATTTCCAAGTATTTCAGAAACATTGAACATTTTTCTTTTAAAAGATCCCTGTAAGAATGGAGAAATCTATTTATATGTATTCTCGTTCAAGTGTGAGAGATTTTTTTCCTAAATCCTTCTGTTTTGAAGCTGTTGAAAACAGTTTGCGTATAACACTTTTTCCATTAATTCTCAACTCTGTATTTACATATTTTCAAAAAAACTATTTAAAAACATGTTTGTCTATATATTCATATTAATGTCTGCAAAACTTGCTTGCAAAGAGCCATAGCTTACCTCATTAATTGTGTTAGATTGTGTAATTTTGAGACAATAACTCTTTAAGAGACAAATTTTACATATTTGAACAAGGGAAAATATATATTTCTATTCCTTTAACCTATACTTTTGAATTAGAAGTTCATTATTACCAAATGTCCTTTAGACAAATAAGTAGACTAGAGAAAAGATGGTAAAAGGAAATAAGATTTTTTACTTAGTGCTACGTGAGCCTACCGGGCCACCTCTCCATGTCAAAGACACGTTTCACAAAGGTCAAGATCCTATCTTATTCATTCTCATATTTTTTTAAATTTTTTTATTATATTATGTTAGTCACCATACATTACATGTAAAGTTCGTTGATTCATTAGTTGCGTATAACACCCAGTACACCATGCAATACATGCCCTCCTTACTACCCATCACCAGCCTATCCCATTCCCCCACCCCCTTTCCCTCTGAAGCCCTCAGTTTGTTTCTCAGAGTCCATAGTCTCTCATGCTTCATTCCCCCTTCTGATTACCCCCCCTTTCTTTATCCCTTTCTTCCCCTACTGATCTTCCTAGTTCTTATGTTCCATAGATGAGAGAAACCATATGGTAATTGTCTTTCTCTGCTTGACCTATTTCACTTAGCATTATCTCCTCCAGTGCCGTCCATGTTGCAGCAAATGTTGAGAATTCGTTCTTTCTGATAGCTGAGTAATATTCCATTGTATATATTCATTCTCATATTACCATTGCTTAACATAGCCCATGGCATGTAATAGCAAGAAATGACTGACTGTTGTAGATTAGGTTCCTACATGAAGATGAGCACTAGAAGCTCACAGTTCATTGCAAACCAGCAAAACCTTCACAAACCCTTCTTGACATGCGACATACAAACTAATGTCTACATTTGGTTTTCATTTTGATAATTGTGTCACTGTGGCTAACACTGTAATTGTCACTATTGTTAAATATCTCCACGAATTAGCATAAGCACTCATGGAGATAATCTTTGCCCAGTAGTTTTGTAAGTGAGTTAAAACTTCTTAATTGTGCAAAAGTTAAGGTTAAGACATGTTGGGTTTAGTCACAGTCTTTAAAAGCAAAGACTCTTATGAGTCTTATGAGGCTGATTTCTCCGGTACGAGAAAATGAGGAGTCTGTTTAGTTTGGGGGGAACCTGTGTGAGGTCATTGCCAACAAGACTGCAAAGGAGTCTGCAGGGAATTATTGCTCACCTTAAAAATATTTTTCTTCTTATTACACAAAATTGTGGGTACATTTTAGAAAGTGAGTATGCAGGCAAGAAAATTGTAACATTATTCACTATACCCTTCCGTCTTTGAAACTTAATATATTATAAATGTGCATTGACTGATTTATGAAGTTTATTTTAAATGGAGTCATGCTGTTTTATAACCTAGTTATCACTCATTTTTAAAGAAATTGCATGAATTTTTTAAATAGAGAATATATTCACACAGTTTAGAATTCAAAAGTTAGAAACTCTATATCCTCCTATCCTTTTTCCCCAGCTGCCACGTACCCTCTCTGGAGGCAACTGATGACACCACTTTCTTTTATATACTTTCAGGCATATTTTATACATATGCATACACACATATATATCATTTTTGCACAAATAGTAGCAGACTCTTACATTTGTCCAGGTCCTCTGAGCTGGAGACGGCAAGGTGAGACGGGATGTGTAAGCCAGTTTTGGAGGAACTGCCCATAAGGGAAAGAACATTAAGAAGCCAGAAAAGGAGGGGGAGGGTCCCACACTAATATGGGGGTCTGACCTCCATGAAGGAGGGAGAGAGGTAAGGAGGGCCAGATGAGTAGGGTTTCACACTGCAGGGCAGTTCTTTTTTTTTTTTTTTTTTAATTCTTTTTTTTTTTTTTTTTTGGAGGATTTCATTTATTCACTTGAGAGAGAGTGAATGAGAGAGGCAGGGGAGAGCACGAGCTCAGTGGGGAGGGGCACAGGGAGAGGAAGAAGCAGACTGCCCTCCGAGCAGGGAGCCCAATGTGGGGCTCGATTCCCAGGACCCTGGGATCATGACCTGAGCCAAAGGCAGGTGCTGAACCGACTGAGTCACCCAGGTGCCCCAGCAGCAGGGCGGTTCTAAGAAAGCCCAACTACAGTTGCCCATCAGAGGTGTCTAGTGTCTCACAAGAATGAGTATGGTGAGAAGATCGGCCATCCTCAGTTATTAGCTATGAGCAACCCATGGGAAGTGAGCCTCAGGGTAAATGTGGTAGAAGATTCCAAGGGCAGCACCGGAGTGCCTGCCTCTTATTCTCCCAGTAAGACACCTGCATGGAGCATCTTCATGCCGCCCCAACCACATGCATGATTCCTCACCTTGTTCTTTCATGAGACAGTGTATTTTGGTAATTGTTCCATAGCAGTACATAAAGCTTCCTCATTCGTTATTCATGCTGATATATTTTTTTCAATATATGTCTATGTACCATAATTTATCTATAATCCCCTATTGATAGACATTTAGGTTGCTTCCAATGTTTTGCTATTACAAACAAAGCTGAAATGAAATAACCTTATACATACATCATTTCAGGCATGTACAAATATGTCTCTAGGATAAATTCCCGGAAATGGTTTTGAACTTTTGATTTTAATAGCATTGCCCTCCACAGAGTCGTACCAGTTTTTAATCCCCCAGTGTAGAAGGCAGTGTATGAGGCAGAGCCGGGTCCAGCAGTGTGCCCTTGGCTTCATTTCATTCATCCATCCATCCGTTTCTTCACTTATCCAGCCAGCCAGTCATTCAGGATACATATCTATTACATAGACCAGGTGCCTGGGGAGGGATTGGGAAAGATGCAGAGAAACTGGGGAAAAAGGCGTGAAGTGCCAGCTTGATTTCAGCCCTGCTTGCTCCATTGCTGAGTACCCTTATTGCGGCACTGTCCATGCAGCTGTACACACAGTCCTTGAGGGGAAGCCCTGACTCGAGGCTCGAAAGCAGGGCCCAACCGAGGGGAGATGTGGTACCAGAGAGAAGAGGGCAACACTGCCCATTGTGGAGGTTTGACACGTGTACCCTCAGAGCTTCCTGGGAATAGGACCACATTCCTATATTCCCTCGCAAAAGCAAACAATGGAAGCAAACAAAAAGCACTTTTATCACATTTATCAAATTTTGATCAAATTTATTTTAGGAAATTTAGAAATTATAGGGGAACCAAAAAAATAAAAGAAGAAGAAAAAAAGATAAGAGAAAAAAAAGCCACAATCATAGTTTACGAATCACTGGAATCATTGGGTATAATCCTTCCACAGTGTTTGATATGTGCATAAAATATATGTCTTATTATATGTATTATATATATTTATGGGTATCTAATATGTATACATGTAACATACACATAATGCATGTCTATCGCGTGCATGATCCATAACCTATGAAAATGCGCACCGTGAATGTGTGAACATTTTTCTGGTGTTCGTCTCCAGACTAACAGTGATCCCCATCTCCCACCAGCTGACCTGCACCCCTGTTATGTGGAGGCTTTACCTCATCATTATGCTCGGTTCCAATTTCATCGTGTCCCTTGTTGTGGAGGTAAGTGCCCTGGGGCTGCTGCTCATTTGGGGCAGAGAGAGACAGTGCATTCTCTGGGTCTGAAAGAAGGAAAAACTCTAGTTGGAAAGACTGAGCAGTGCAAGGGGCTCCCTTCCTCGGCCACACGAGCAATGGCACTTTCCCCTGGCAAGTTCCAAACAAGGTGTGTTTTCCCGTCTAGAGAGTGGACCTGGAGAGAATGGAATTATGACGTCTAAGGTCCTGTTCATTTCTAAAATCCACAGGTAGAGAACCAACTCAATTCATTTTTTGAAATTAAATATGATTCGTATGCTATAAAATTCACCTTCTGAAAATATGCAGTTCAGGGGCGCCCGGGTGGCACAGCTGTTAAGCGTCTGCCTTCGGCTCAGGGCGTGATCCCGGCGTTATGGGATCGAGCCCTCCCAGGCTCCTCTGCTGTGAGTCTGCTTCTTCCTCTCCCACTCCCCCTGCTTGTGTTCCCTCTCTCACTGGCTGTCTCTATCTCTGTCAAATAAAAAAACAAAATAAAAAAATCTTTTAAAAAATATGCAGTTCAGTGGGTTTTAGTATATTCATCGAGTTGTACAACCATCACCACTAATTCCAGAACATTCTCATCACTCCAGAAGAAATCCTGTACCCATTAGCAGTTACTCCTCATTCCCCCTTTCCCCTCCTTCACCCCTTGGCAGCCACTAATTTACTTTCTGTCTCTATGGATTTGCCTATTCCAGATATTTCACGTAGAAGGAATCATAATATATGGCCTTTTGTGTCTGGCTTTTTTCATTTAACAACTTCTATTACTTTTACTTCACAGATGGGAAATAAGATTCATAGTGAGCTTTTCTTGGGTTTTCTTCTTCACCTCCCATTTGCTCTAGTTCTCAATACAATGAGTTTGTGCTCCCTCTTTCTTTGGCTATGTTGTTCACTCCTCCTTCCATGCTGTTAGACAAACTCTCCATTCTTCAAAGCCTACTGAAGAACAGGGGGCATCCTTAGAAATGGCATCATGTCAAAGGGCAGGTGAACATCAGGATTCAGTCTGTCCTCATTCTTAACTCCTGGTTGTAAATCTAGCCTTGTTCTGGGGTGGAGTGGGGGGGAATTCATGGTGGATAGAGAGTACCTGGAACCTGACTTCCCCGTAGAACCTTCCATTCTAGGCAGGGTAAAAACTACACAGAAGCTGGTGGCAGAACACGGCATAGAATTAAGATACTGGAGCCTCTCCCTGTATGCAAAACCAGGGCCTCTCAAACTTAAATGGGCATCAGAGTCACCTGAAGGACTTGTTAAAACACAGGTCGTCCAGGCCTTTCCCTAGCTTTTCTGATTCAATAGGTCTGGAATAGGCACAAGTTTTTGTTTCTAACAGGTTGCCAGGTGATTCTGATACTGCTGGTTGAGAAACCACACTGAGAAGTATCATCCTAGCCCATATGGGTCTCCAAAGCCACCAAATTAATGAAAGAGCATCCCATGAGTGTCCTCATACCTAGTTGCAGAAGGGTGAACCTTGCCCTTTAAGGGGTAATCTTATGTATATATCTTGTCCCCAGCAGTGATCATATTATTCCCTCTGTCTAGTACATCTGCCCCCATGTCTGCATAATGAAATGCTATTCCATCCTCTAGGCACAGCTGTAGTACTAGCCCCTTTATGACTCCTTCCTGAAGCCTGCATAGGTTAGGCAAGTAACAGTGGCTTAAACAATAAAGATATTTATTGATTCACTTAAGAAGATAGGAGATAAGTGGTTTCCAGACTGGTTTAGTAACAGTGGTATCACTGGGGATCATCAATCTTTTACTTTTCTGTCTCCCCATCTTTAGATATTGGCCTTTCATGTTTGTGTGTATTGCTTATGTGTTCAGATAGCTTCCATGGAGCTGGGCAGTATCTCTGCTTTAATGCAGGAAGAAAATGGAAGGAGAGGCACCAGCAAGCTTTTTCCCCTCAAGTATGAACCTTCTATGAGGAAACAAAATAATTTCCTATAGCCACCCGGCAGACTCTTACGCCTCATTGCTTAGAACTGTGTCTTATTGTCATCCTGAGTAGAAAAGGATTCTGGGAAAGTGGGTCTATGCCAAAAAATTAGACAGATTGGCTTAGCTTGTTTGTGAGTTTTTTCCTTTTAGGTAAACAGGAAAAAGTTGGGAGGAATGTGCTTAGCAACAAAGGAGGAGGACTTCTCCAGCCTTTCCCCTAGCATTTCTGATTCAGTAGGTCTGGTGACAGGTGACGGGCAACTGAACAATGAAGTCTGCCATAATCCCCTAGTAGGAAGCTGTTCAACTGCCACTATATTTGCAGTTAAGAGCATAAGCCAGAAGTAGTCTACCTGGGTTTGAATCCTGGCTCCACCCTTTCTTGCTGCCTGACTCCAGGCAACACCTGCTATTCCACTTCTCTGTGTCTCTGTTTCTTCATCTGAAAAATAGTGATAATAAGAATATCTTACCTCATAGGGCTACCGTGAGCATGAAATGTGAACACAGTAAAGCACATAGTAAATATTCGATAAATATAAACTATTATTATTGTATTATCTCTTAGGGTACTTAGTATTACTTACTTTGAATCTATCAATCATTCAGGCTTTCATTTGTTCATTTGCTCTTTCCACAAACATTTGTTGACCATATGCCATGTCCTAGGCCACAATGTGGTGTGGATTCTGATGACCTTGTCCTTTGCCCACAGTTTAAAGTGAGCAAGAGAACACATGCCACAGTTTTTTGTGTATAGTTTGTGTATGGATATAAACTGTGCTGGCAAGAACTCATCTCAGTACCCACAGTATCTAAAACCCTGCTTTATTCTAATAGAAGCTGGAGAAAGTTTTGTTCAATTATTAAATGTAAGAAGTGATGCTGCTTGCCTGCTGCAGATGGAGAGGGTAATTTGATACTCATGAAAGATTAAGTTTCTCCTCTGTTTCTTGTGTTGAGTGAGAAATGGAGACAGGCGTGGATGTTTAGTGTGGGTTCCCAGCAGCTTTCTCACTGAGAAATAACACTGTGAGGTCCCAGCTCTCACCCCCAGGCTCTTCCACTGCTGTCCCCAGTTGTTTGAAGTTACCCTTCTCCTGCTGTCAGGAGGCACTCAGGAACAAACCGAAGCCCTTTGAGTCTGAGGTGAAGGCAGTTGTAATGGAGAATTATGGACACTAGGATTTCTTGCCTTATGAGGTGAGCCTAGCAGAGTACGTAAAGGCTCCCCAGATTGTCATGGATTCAGCAAGATGTTTTCCTCAGGTAGTTGTAGGTATGTCTGACGGCAGATGCTAAAGATTCCTGGGATGGACACGCTAACTCCATAGTTCCTGGCCAGCCTGTGACAGAGATGGTCCAGAGAGGTTTTGAGGGACAGGCATGAGGGATGGCTGGCCTCCTTTGGTATAGTGCTGAATATTGCCTGGGCCACTGAGAGGTCTAACCCTACTCCTAATCTTAGAGCGGCCCAGCAAACGGTTTTGAATGGAATCTTGTTCTTTGCTTTCTCATAACGTAACCTCCAAGTGAAAGACAAAGGAGGAGCTAACATGCATAGCTTTAATTCTCCTCCCTTCTTTTTTTTTATTACTTATGTGTGTAATGTGTATATATATATGTATATATATATGAATCATTTTAGTAGCCAATCTGAAGAGCTTGTGCGGTGAAGTTTGTTTTTTTTGTTTTTTAAGAAATAGTATTTCATAAAGGCGTTCTTTTTGTTTCTAGTTTACATTTAATTTACAATGTGACAGGACAGATCACTTCTCAGTGCTCTAGTTTCCCTTTCCAGAGCAGCAAAGTGATACGGGTCGTCATAATTATACATAATTCTAGAATTGCGAAAACACTCAGTGCGTGGTGTACAGCACTAAAGTCTGTGTGTGTGTCTGTGTTTTGCTTTGTTTTGTTTTGTTTAAAACCTGCTAAGATTTCCCGGAGGTAAGTTAAATTTTAAGACCATTGATTGGATACCTATGATCCTGCCTTATTCCAGCTCTAAGGAGAACGACTGCTCTCTTGTTAATTAGGAAGCACAAAAAACCCTTGGTATGGGGAAGTAGAATCACAAATCTGGCTAGATGAGCCCTGATGTTTGCAAGATGCTCTCAAGATGGCTGTGTGGGTCTTTAACAGCCTGTTAGCACATGATCCGTTCTCAGGGAACGATTCAGACTAGATATGCCCATTATTTCCATGGGCAATGGGAGTCAAATGCCAAAGATGGGTGGAGTTTAGGAAAACTACTACTCTGGCAAAGTTCCTTATAGAACCCCATAGAACTGACTCTTCTGATTTGGCAAAGATACCATTGACAAACACCAAAATGAGTCTTAATTCTGTAGGACAGCAGGATTTTCATATTTTTCTTTTTGATTCTTTCATGATAACTTCTAAGATGGTTAGCTTTTTATGGCTAAATATGATAAAAATGAAAAATTAGCAAAATAACCTCTCGTGCATTCTGTGTTGTAAGTTATAATTTGGGCTCTATTTGAGGCTCAGTCTAACTCACAAAATAAAATGGCAGTCTAAAATGTTTCCAAAGAGACATATCTTTTGTAATATTAAAAAATGTATTGCAATGAAATATTTGTAGGTGAAGGTCAGAGGCCACAGTCAACATAGTGCATAGCCATTTGTTAAATAGTTTAGAAGGGTGGTAAAGGGAGGCACCTATACCATGCCATGTCCTGCATTGTAAGGAGAGTTACAAATCTTTATGACAAACATAACAGAAAGGAATTATTATTTCTGCTCACTGAGGCTCAGAGAAGGTAATTAAATTGCCCATAGTAGATGGGCAGATGTCAGAGCTGGAACTTGAATCCAGATCTGTCCAAGTCCAATATGTGCATATTTCAACTTTACTGACCTATGTTCATAGCTATGCACTTATGTGCCAGGGCATACCAAAGCCACATCATACCCATGGCACATCTATCTGTAGGGTAATTCCATTTGGTGGTAAGTAATTTTAAATATCATTTGATATTAAATCAAATATAGGTGTGGTATAGAGAGGTCTGCAGAATTTGAATGATTTTAAATTGAATTTATATACAAGATCCAGAAGAAATTTCATCCTCGAGGCAGACTTTTTCAAGCTGTTTCCAGATTCTTGATGCTATGTACCTCTTTCTTCTCCCAGAAGAGTTCCTTAAGTGGAAAAATTTGAGAGGCTGAGACCTAACCCATGAAACCACATTGGAATTGTTTATGCAGGCCTCAAGTTTTTTGTCAAGCTGTATCTAAGCAGCCAATGTGGTCGTTCCTTCTTAGGGTCTATGGAGGGCCATAGCCTGGAAATATTTGACTTCTGGTTGTAAAGAGTAACTCTTTTATTTTGCAGGAGGCCATCATTGAAAATCGAGCCCTGTGGGTGACCTTCAAAAGGTGTTTTGGCTATCAGTCAAAAAGTCAGTATCGGATATGGCAGAGAGCCTTGGCAAATGACCCTAGTTGGCCACTGCTAAACCAAACATCCTACTCTGACATGCCAGGATGTGGAGGGGGAGTGTCTTACAGCAATCCGGTGTTTGAGAGCAATGAAGAACAACTCTGAAGCCAGTGTGATATCCAAGTTAACAAAACATAGAAACAATGATAAAAGAAACCAGTTTCAGTGATTTTCAAGGAATGAGACTCTTCTAAAATCAGCTGGAGTTTTTGGAATCAAAAACCTATCCGATCATGGTGGCAAATTAAAATCTACTTGATAAAATACTCTCTACAGAGCAGAACACTGCCCCAGAAGAGTGTTTTCCTCTTGGCTTCTGAAAATAGTTAGGGTGTTTAGTGAATCAAGAATGGGCCAAGGACTGCAATTGGCCAAGAGATTGGGAGGCTCACAGACAAGGAGAATATATAATCTTTCCTCTTAGATAACGTGTTTTTTAAATGCGTTGAGAGAAAGTAGTACTATGGGTAGTCATAGAATTGTAACATGTGAAAGATCACTTTTGAGTTCATATTTCATTGATGAAAAACAAATGCATGGGAGCCATCACACCAATCTTCACTGTCCAGTTTCCTTTCCTTTGTAGTACTTTCAGAGTTGAGACAATGCCTGCTGCCTCTGGCCTTCCCCTACGTAGTAGTAAGGATGGGCTAAGCTGATGCTGCAATTACAAACAACTCCCTTGTCTCAGTGGCTTAACACACAAGAGCTTCTTTCGTTGTCCAGGTGACTCTGTAGACTAGCTTTCTTCACAGCACTGACTGCTTCAATGTGTTGGCCCCAGCGACTGAAAATAAGGACTCCATGTTCACTGTGATGCGAAGGAAGAATCGGGACATCACGTAATGGCTTTCCACAGCCTCACCCCAAAAGCGGATGCATTTCTTCCACTACTTACATCTCATTCATCAGAGAACTGGCAAAGAAGCTGGGAAGTACAGCCACCTGTGTTTAGGGCTGGTTTCATGGGCGTATGACCTGTGCAGTCACCTAGGGCCCCATGCTTAGAAGGGCCCCACCCTTATTTTAATGCTTTGCTGTTGCCATCTTGAAATCCCTAACTTTGAAATTCCCACATTTTCATTTCGGATTCAGCCCCACAAATGATGTAGTTGGTCCAGCGTGTGTTCCTAGGAAAGAAAGGAAAGTAATACATATCAAAAAGCACAGGCACTGTCCTCTGAGCTCTGCGTGCCCTGCCCTGTGAAGATCTCCTACGTTTTAGGAACTCCACATCTCACATACCCAACTTCAGGTATCTCCGCTACTCTGCTCTATTATTTTTGAGAAAATTGGTCTTGTTCTACATTATATGTTATCGTTGACATAAGTCTTTACACAATCTACACATTTCTTAAATCTGAGGCTTCAATTTTCCAAAAACAAAAATTGCCCTTATTTTTATCACTATTACAATTTTGTTATATCGGATTCATTTAGAATAGAAAGCACCGAGGTTTCTGTTAGCTCAGCAGACAACTCTGAGTTCTAGGACAATACCCACAAATAGTATTTTAAAGTGAAAGCAAAACTTTCATTACAAACATCAAATCCTTAGTGAATGTTCCGGGCAGAGGGTGGGTCCCAGGCTGGCTTTGCTACTTCTTGATAGCATATGCAAGCGTCCCCTTCCCTGGCTGAATTCCTGAGGATGGTTGGAGGCTCTATGGCTATAGATAATACTGGGAACATGATTTTTCTCAGCCATGAATGTACCTTGCTGCTTCTGGTTTTAAAATAAGGTGTGAGGAATCATTTAAATAAGCTGCAGAAGAATCATTGTCTTCCTTGGTACAGAAAGAAATATTTCCTTTTACAAAGTTAGCCTCAGCAGTGATATGGTAGTTCCAAATGTCTTTTTCTAAGACTCATTGTTTACTCATTTTTCAGGAGTGGAGGGTTGTGGACAGGGCAAGCCAGAGAGGGTCTACAACCTGGTGACAGGCAAGAGCGGCACGTGCATTCACACCTAGAAGAGTTCCTTACCAGGGGCTGTCACCTCCACTAGCTATTTGAATTGCATGATTCTTTCTGGCCTCAGGCAAGGAAGGACTTATCATCTACTTTTACAAGTGAGAAAACTGAGATTCAGAGTAAGGCAAGCAGACCCAGGCCTTAGACACAGATCTTCTGAGCAAAGCTTCTGTTGTTTCCAAATACCTCCTAATTACAAAGCTCCAGCAGGGCAGGGTGTTTGGGGTGATCTCATAGTCAAACAAAGAATGAGTTTCTTATTTGCCAGGTGGAAGGAGGCAACACTTTGCTAATACCAGGGCCTAATGTTCAAATGAATGCCAGGCATCCTGCCAGGCTTGGGCTAGAGGTATGTTCAAAACAAAACCAAACCAAAACCCGTTAAGTATCTGTCTGAGACTCTGAGTTGCTCTTGACTTGGTCATAAGTGATTCAAACACTGAGGATTGAATCTAAAATCTTTGTCAAAAGGGACTTATCCTGAAGACTGTACTTGAAATTAACTATAACTTAGAGGTAGTGAGAAAATTCTTAACTTGGAAAAGCAGGGTTGGCGGGGTATTGTCAAGGGATGTTAAGAGTTGTTTTCAAATACTTGAAGGGTTTCCGTGGGAGACAAGACTCCCACCTGTGCCAGGTGGCATGATCAGTGGGTAAAGGGCTTGGTGGGAATGGCTTCAGGCTGACACAAAGACCACTGTCCCAACAGCACAAATAGAAGTGGAATCTGGTGACATCATGAAGTGTGTGCTCTGTGACACTGGAAGTGCAAGTGGATATTCAAAGACCAATTAGAGATAGAAGTCAAGAATCAGATGGAATTCAATTACCAGCAAGATCCCATTCAGGCTTGATATGCACATGTCTCAGTTTTATGCTATGATGTGAACTATTCATTGTCACTGCCCACATAGAATATCAGACTGCCTATTGTGGGGAGATGAGCTGGGGAGGACAGGATCCCAGGCCTGTGGGGCCCGCAGTGCGGACAAATGGGCTTGACTGCTCTGTGCCTTGGAAGGTGGCTTTTGATGGAGCTAAGATTCTCAAAAATAGGTGCCCACTGATGGGTCTTGACTGCCAAACTGACAGCTGGGGAATACTTCTGATGTATGCATTTTCATAGAAAGAAAAGTTTGAAAATTTCAGTAAAAGACTGTGGGAGAGTACCCCAAACCTGGGGGCAGAGCTACTTGCACCCAATACGCTTATCTGACCAGGACTTGGAGGAGAAAAGGACACTCATCTGATCCAATTCATTTAAGAGGTTCACCATATGTTCACGCCAAGGTACACAGCTCTGACCCACAGAGAGGAAGCCTGGCTCTGGGCTCTTCTCTCTAAACAAGTAATGATCTGAGAACGGAAATACATCTGTGCCATCTGTGTCCTTATGAGCTCATACAAGTGTGCGTGTACACACTTGCAAATGTGATGACTGGGAAAGTGATTATTTATTCAGAACCTTGTATTTAGTTTATACTGTAATAAATTATTCTTTACAAAAGAGGCAAATATAACCTATAATTCTGGTGTTCTAAAATCAATCTTTCTCCTTTATTGCAGTGGAGTCTTTCACTCTGGCTAATAAAATGGTGTGGTCTACTCCAGTAATGTTGAAGCAACGAAACATCTTTAAAAAGTTCCAGGCATTTCCTAACAGCATAGACACTATTATTCCCTGCTTTGTAACAGGGCACCACAGTCTACAAAATACTTTCATACTCATTCTCTTGCTTAAGTCTCATAACAATCACAGGAGGAAGACAGTGCAAGGGTTACTATCCTCCTTCTTTTGATGATACCAGACCCTCCGAAGTCTCAGTAACTTGTCCAAGAGCAGACTGGAGCTAGAGCTGCGTTCAGACGCACAGCTTCCACCAATGAGTTTCCTGCTCTGTCACTCTCCCACGCTGTTTCTCCTAGATGAAATGTTTGTAGCACCGAAAAACAAGGCAAGCAAGGCAAGGCAATATTCAATGGATTGCCATCACAAGTGTAATTGCTTCCAGAAAGAGTTTTGAGTTCTCATAGAAGTTCCCTTGAATTTGGTCATCGATCACAGAAAAGGTCAACTCCCATAGCTGAAGAGTAAAATCACTTAGCCCTTTGAGTTTATTTCATGACAGCAGATATAGCTCTGGTTTCTGACTTCAGTCTCCAGAAGCAGAAACCCGTATCTCTGCTTGAACTTTGCCTCTGCTTTGTAAGGCAGTTTAGGGTCATATGGATTCGGTCTTGGCTTTGTACTAAACTCACTTCCTTATGCAGTCAGTAGCTCACTCATTCTTGCCAGCAGTCAGTAACTCACTCATTCCAGGAGTACAGGAACTTACTTTCTTAACTCAATACCTTTGCTCATGCTGCTTTCTCTTTGGGGGCATCAATAATTATTACTCTCATCTCCACACACACAAATCCCACCATTTCTCAAGAGCCAATTAGAATGACACCTGGTCTTCCAAGCCAGAAGGGAGATCTGTTTTGTCTACACACAGCTTACACTCCACATACGCATCTTCTGTGTGACAGACAGCTCTTTTTACCATGTGTTATGGTCCTGTAGTGTTCTGACATCTTCCAACTCTCTCTCAACCCCACTTTATTTATTTTTTTATTTTTAAAGATTTTATTTATTTATTTGAGAGAGAGAGACAGCCAGCGAGAGAGGGAACACAAGCAGGGGGAGTGGGAGAGGAAGAAGCAGGCTCCCAGCGGAGGAGCCCGATGTGGGGCTCGATTCCAGAATGCTGGGATCACGCCCTGAGCCGAAGGCAGATGCTTAACGACTGAGCCACCCAGGCGCCCCTAAACCCCACTTTAACTAGGGAGCACATTCTGTGAGGGTGGGGACCAAGCCTGATTCATCTCATCCACCCACTCTGCACCTAGAACAGGGCAATGGCTGGGGCTCAGCAAGCAACTGTGGCATGGCTGAATAAAAAATATAATCACCAGGATATTTTGTTGATTTATTTTTCTCCTTTGTCTGTGAACATCTGTTTTCTATTCAGTACAAAGAAGCTTAACCGAAACAAGAGGACTGTGAATAAAAACAAAAAGTGGGAAGTATAGCGAGTCCAACGTCGAACTTACTCAGTTTGGCTGTCCATTGTCATGGCGGGTCGGAGGCGTGCTGTGGAGTTGGATACATGCTGCAAGGACTCTCTCAATAGTAGGGGACCCTGGAGGTGAATTTGTGTGCGGCTACAAAGGCTCCCCCAGGAATATACTCAATCCAAGGGGAGGGAAAATTGAGGCAAACAAACTTGCTTAAAAACCAAGCATTGGGTAATAGAGAAGAAGGGAAAAGTTTGAGTACAACTGGGTGTGTATTTTTCTATCTGTTCTCTGGTTTCACCCTAACTTTAGGAACATTTGCAAGGACTTGAGGAAGAGAAAGCTATGATGGAGAGAGGAGGAAGAGACAAAGAGAGGCCCATTCTGTGATCTGTGTGTCAGGGAGTGTAAGGAAAGGAGGGCAGAGGGAATCCACCTGTGGCCTCTGTCACCTGGCAGTAATGTGATTGTGGGAACACAGGCAGAAGATTCATGTTGCTGGTGGCTGATGGTATCAGGCAGAGACACCATAGGTGACATGAACAGTCTGAGCATGTCTCCAAATGGCTAAAGGAGACAGAAAGTGGCTGGAGAGGATGGAATATGGCCAGGTAATAGAGTGACCATGCAGTCATAGAAATTTGGAGTCCCTGGCAACCAAGCTCAGGGTCAGGTAAGGCCCACAGATGCGTCAGATGGTAGCAGAGATCATCCCAAAGTGGTAACCTGTGGTACATACAGCTAATCCAGGTTGCAGGAGGAGGGAGCATACTATAGGCAGGAGCCCTGGATGCATCATGACTTGCTGGGGGCTTCTGTGGAACTTTTCAGTGACTCAGGAGGGACTTGAGAGTGGTAGGCCTTCTGTGATCCGGTTTTTTTTTTTTTTAAAGATTTTATTTATTTATTCGACAGAGATAGAGACAGCCAGCGAGAGAGGGAACAACAAGCAGGGGGAGTGGGAGAGGAAGAAGCAGGCTCATAGCGGAGGAGCCTGATGTGGGGCTCGATCCCAGAACGCCGGGATCACGCCCTGAGCCGAAGGCAGACGCTTAACCGCTGTGCCACCCAGGCGCCCCTGTGATCCAGTTTTAGACTATTGTTCCAGGTTTATGTGACCAGGGAAACATAGATTATAAAGATAGGAAAGATTCCTCCCCATTAGGTGAATGCCAATTGGGTGAAAGTGCATACAGAAATATTTAGGGAGAAGACACTCTGAGAAAGCTCTGCAGAGCCCTAAGGCCACTATCTCCCCAGCCTGCCTAGGGACAAAGCACAAGAAGAGGTGACTGCACAGCTGGCTGGATGCTCTTTCCTGAAAGCTAAGCCAGTTCTCGCCTCACTCAACACAAAGCTAGCCTTGAGAATTTGGTGAACTTGATTGTCTTAAGAATCTAGTCACCATCCATGACTAATTGGAAACCGGTTTGATCTGGGAACAATTTCATAGGTTTGGATCCTCCCTAAATGGATTCTGGAAACTAATTTAGTCTGGATGCCAAGATTTGTAGTTGGGGAAGGCCAAATCCTTGTTATATGCCCATACCTCACCCTAGCACAGGAGGGAAAGTTCACAGGTTTCCCAAAGAAGAGTGGATGGCTCAGGCCAGCAGGAGTCTGGGCCTGCACCTGGGGCCTGTGTAAGGGCAGAGCTGGCTTTCGTTGGCACAGCAGTCACGCTAGCTGAAGTCATTGGCTCTCAGCCAGTGCCCCATGTCTGACTGCATTATCAGGGGCCACACAGAGCTTGGATAGATAAAGTCCATCTCCAATGCCCTTTTGGGCAGTGGCACATGTCAGTTAAGAGTATAAGCTTAGGAGTCAGACAGGTCTGATCTCTAATCCAGACTTTCCTGATTTGTGATTTGAGCAAATTAATCACTGCATCTTGGTTACCTTGACTATTGGCATGGGAATATTATTTGTTACTTTATTCATAACTGCAAAAATCAAAGAAGATTAAATATGGCAATAACTTCTTTTCCTTCATCTCTAAAACTTTAAGGATTCTTAAGTCTTGGTCTTGCACAGAGTATAGCTATTTAATGTATGAATCAGTAAAGGAGTAGGTATAAGAATGCATAAATGGAGCTAGGAGGTTAAGATGGCGGAGGAGTAGGGGACCCCTTTTTCAGCCGGTCCCCTGAGTTGAGCTGGATAGGTACCAGACCAGCAGGAACATCCACGGAATCAGCCTGAGACGCAGGAAGATACATCTGGATCTCTACAAATGAACATCTCCAGCGCTGAGTATCGAGGTACGAAGCGGGGAGCNCCGTGAAACCGCGCACAGATATCGGAAGCTAAACAGAAGGGGGAGGGAGCCGCCGTGTCAGGGCGCCGGGAAGCGGTAGCCACCTGCACGGGGGAGCGGACAGACCGCGGACCCGCACGCTTGAGACAGCAGACTGAGAAGGGAGCTCCGGGAGCACACGCGGGACGGCTGGCGGTTGGCGGGCCACCTGCACGGGGGAAGAGGCGGACGCGCGGACGGCACCAGCGAGACAGCAGATTTAGAACGCGAGCTCCAGGAGCGCGCGCGCAGGGCGGCTGGCGGGCCACCTGCACCGG
>NC_048218.1:71926417-71943618 GCF_002007445.2 Ailuropoda melanoleuca
AACACATATAAACTTTTAGGAATTGAATGAGTGTAATTCTATTTTAATTAAATGTAATTATCCATGATTTACTAATTGTTTAATATTATTCTTTTTTACGGAGTCTGTTGATTCTTAATAATTTAAAATAAGGTATACAATGACCTACCTCCAGCCTTTGTTTATAGAATCAATTACTTGCAATTCAAAGACTTGACTTTCTTTTTAGACATCATTTTGTAACCTTGTCAGCCCATCATCTGACTATCCTGAAGGCTTGCTTTTTAAAATTGGTCCTTGCTGTATGACTTTCAAGTCTACCAGATCTCTCATGAGATGCAAAGACCTGCACAAAGTAGTCCAGATTTGGACATATTTGTAGGTAGTGGCTAGTTGATCTCTTTGCTATCCCATCATGTGTTAGCTCATTGTCTCCAGGAAATAGTCCACAGCAGTTCATAGGCTTCTTCTGGAACATGGTTCTCAAACTTGACCCATCATGAAAATTCCCAAGTAGCTTATTAGGAATAAAGTTCTGGGCCCCACCTCAGACATACTCAGTCAGAGAATCTCTGTGATGGGTCCTGGAGAGTTGTATCTTTATCAAGCTTTCTAGGTGATTCTGATGATGAATCAGTTGTAGGACTGTAACCCTAAGAGAATAATTTAGATTATTTCCCTAAATGTGCTATCTTGAACTTGTCCATAAAGACTCACCTATAATTTTTCCTGCCAACTCTTGTAGTGCTGAGAGAACTTTTTGTGGTGTATTTCTTTTGGAAATACTATGTTTGTCACCATGTATTCTCGACTCCACTTTATAAAAGACTCTGGTGAGAAGAAGCCTTACTACCAGATTTCTTTTGCTTGAGTAGAGCCCAGTTATCCTTGGTCTTTGTTAAAACTCTTAAGTACTCCGTTCTTGACAAAACAATTACCTACTGGCTAAGTGAGGAAAGGCATTGCCACTAGCCAGAGGCAAAAGCATAGAATGATGTGTAATGTCCTGAATTCTTGGAGCTAGTTGCAAATTTATGCAAAAATTCCGCACCTTAAATATTCAATCTGATTCACCCTTCAGATAAGGGAGAAAAAGAATAAGGGATCTTGGACCATGCCCAAGTCTGGATATCTCAAAGGAATCCTCATCTCTCTAATCTGATTAGATCATCTAGAATTGATTAGTAAGAAGTCAGTTTGTTTCAGAACATCGCTTTAGAGGCTTATATTCTCCTTAGGATAGATCATGCGATCCATCTCACTCTGGAATACCTAAATTCATTCCTTGTCTTTGTAACCATCCCACTCATCCAGGCTGTTTTCTTCCCAGGGAAGCCTCTTGGATTGACAAATACAATTGAACTCTGTTCTTCAATCAGCGACAACACCAATTTCAGAAACACCATCGCCCTTCTGTTAGCATCCTTCACTGGTCTCAGTGGTTATCAGCATTTTCAGTAGAAGTGAAGGAGGCAGAGATGAGGGTTCAGTGTTCACCATGGTATTGATCTGACAGAATTGGGGCATTTTTGGCCACCAGACTCTGGTTGGTGACTTACCTGACAAATACAGTTACCACTTGACAATCATTCTCACTGACATTTACTGGGCTCAGCTGACAAGCCATGTAACTGTCAGTCTGTGTAGATTTGTTCTTGTGGCCAGTCATCTAGAAAGCCCTCCTAAATATTAAAGTAAACATTCTGTTCCTATGCAGCTACTAAATACACAGAGTACCTGAGCAATGTGGCATAAGCTTTGGCAAGATTTAAGTCCTTGACAATAGTCAATACGTTTCCAGCAGCATAAAATGAGCTATTGAATTCTCTTGGAACATTTAAATACCTTAGGCAGAAAAAATGGTTAGACTAAACTCAGGTGGTTTCATGGAAAATTTTATCACAGGGACAGAAGAAATTAGAGGCTTTGAGATAAGGTTGCTGGGTGAAAGCAAGTTGAGAGCATGGAAAGGTGAAATCTGCTTATATAGATATTTCTCCCCAGGAGAAATAGATAGATGGTGTCTACATAGATTCAAGAGGTACAAATACCAGGAATCCTTAGTTCTTTTCTGAAATTGAATTTCCACAAGCAGACTGGATACCTATCCTATCTGCTACTCCCTGAACTAAGGGCTTGGATTTGAAGAATGGTCCTTTCCCTTGAACGTGATAGGAGCCATTATTGACTAACAGATAAAATGCTATGGGAATGGACCCCAAAACAAAGTTTTGGACCCACGAGCAGTGCGGGCTACCACACCTGGACATATAAACCACTCAGAAAATATAATTGACTCTGTAACAGATGAAATCAATTAATACTTATTTAATGACTGAAGAGATGATGTTTTTACAATCCTGACATTAGCAATTAAATGAAAAAGAATCGTTGCTTCAATGGTCCATACCAAATTACAGTATCTGCAATGCATCAGAAGATAATTTTATAATAAAGACCAAGTAGAGCCTAGGATTTGATCCAAGGTCCAGCCCTTGACTCCCAGGAGGGCCATGGAGGAGCTAGCTCTGCTACCTAACTTGTGTCTCTGCCCTACAGAGGGTAGATGGATGGGCAGCCAGGCCTAGAATAAGGGCAGAAATGAGAGCCTCAGGGAAAAGCCATTAGCAGAAGAGGGCGAGACTTTCCCTCATGGATCAGGAGTCAGTTGAAAATGGCTGAGATGGACTATTTTTTCCTTTTGCTTCACATGTTCTAATCAGAAGTCCTTGGGCTAGCTCGTTTTCTATTATAAGTTCAGATATTCCAACAATCAATCACTTTCAAACAGTATAACTTCTGTCAACAGTTTCTATGGGAAGAAGATCCCTCAAAGGATCCAGCTGAGCAGTGAATGGTTTACATATCAGTGAAAGATGAGTTTGTCAAAGCCCTTTTGTGATATGGGTACAAGAGCAGCTGGAGGAAAGTAGGAAATACAGAAGATTTAGATTCCAGAGCATGACTCCAGTAGACTGAGCTCAAGGGCATGATTCGAGCCTCATTCATCTCTGGGTTCTCATTTTAGGGGCTAGAACAGTGCGCTGCATATGGCAGCGTTTCACACATGTGAGTAGAATGGAATGGAGGAGAGCTGGACAGGTCTGTGAGTTACTACATATCTCCCAGGGATGTTTTTTAGCCAACCATATAAAATCTGATGCCTTAGTTAGACAGCTCAGATTTCCATCCCCTGGCTCCACTTTGGTTATCTAGGTTTTTTTTCTTCCAAGATTCTTCCTCAAAAAGAATAAAGCGAGGTATATGTTGTGAGTTGAAATATTTTTGTATACTAAGTGGAAATTATACTTCATACTTGAAATATATTCCTGAGTTTGAATAATATCTTTAAACTTGAAATTTATTTTTCTTTTCAAATTTTTGTTTTATTTATTTATTTATTTAAGTTCAGTTAGCCAACATATAGTACATCATTAGTTTTTGATGTGGTGTTCAATGATTCATTAGTTTCCTTGTTGATTTTCTCCTTAGATGATCTGTCCATTGCTATAAGTGGGGTGTCAAAGTTTCCTACTATTATTATATTATTATTGATGAGTTTATTTATATTTGCTCTTAATTGATTTATATATTTGAATGCCCCCAAGTTGGGGACATAAATATTTATAATTGGTAGATCTTCTTGACAGATAGATCCCTTAATTATGATATAATGCCCTTCTTCATTGCTTGTTACAGTCTTTGGTTTAAAATCCAGTTTGTCTGATATAAGTATGGTGGGGAATGGCATCACCCTGCATTCCTTATCTCCAGAGCGGGAAGTTCAGCGTTACTATTCTTCAGGAAGCCCTCACAGAAGAGCATACAATCATCTCTCCTGTGTCCCAGGCTTGCAGCAGATCCCCACCTTCACCCTGCTTGTGTTTGACCTGTCTGCCTGCTAGAGGGCAAAGCACTCCTGTGTTTTATCTCAGGTGTGCAGCTGAGTTTCAAAACTCCAAATTTTAGAGACCCCCAGGCACAGACCGGCACTAATCCTCTGGCAGAGGGCCTTGTTGCACTATGGCTGGCGCCTGCTTGTCCCAAAAATTGGTTGTGCAAACACACAGTGGTTTGGAGTTTATGGTAAAATGTAACTAAAAGCCAGCACCAAGGTTTGCTGCCTTCAGCCAGTGTCTTTGCTCCTGTGTTAGGGAAAGGGGCAACTCAAGGGTGTCCATGGGTCTTTTGTTCCTGTGCCGCCACCCCCACATGCACTCCAAGCAGGGGAACTGCTTCTCAACCTGCCACCCGGGAGAGCCTCAGACCATGCTGCCCACTCCTAGAATTCCGTTTTGCTTCGCCACCAGAGCACTGCTAAGCCTGTATGGCCCAACCCTGGTGATGGCTCTGACCTCTAAACTTCAGAGTCTGCACTCCACTGTCTCTAAAGTTTGTGGTATTCAGCCCTTCCCTCTCCCTTTCCCAGTCAACGGTTTTGGAGGAAAAGTTTTTCTTGAACAATTCCTTTGGCATGCTTTCACTCTTTCTTTCTCTCTCACTCCTCTCTCAGTGATGAGGGCTCCCTCAGCATTACAGCACCTGCAGCTCTTCTCTCCCCTCAATCAACTCTCCACAGCGCCTACCTTCCACAATGTGGCATTTTTTTCAATCTCTAGTTGCGAAGTTTTGCTCTCTCAGTCCTCAGATCGTTTTCTTGGGTGTAAAAATGATTTGACATTTCTCTAGCTGTTTTTAAGGGATGAGGCAAGACTAGGGTCCCCTTACTCCTCCGCCATTTTAACTCTTCCTCCCAAGGTTGTTGTTATTCACTTCATTTCTTAAGTTGAAAGTCATTTGTCATATACGGAAGGAGGTAAGGAATTATTTGCCCTAGGTGCCAAATATAGTATATCAATGCCTCTGTACCTCAAGTCCATCCTATGACTTTGCCCCTGGTATATATTGCTCTAGGTACACTGGCTTCCTTCCTGACCCCCAGTGTCAGGGCTTCGGCACCTGACATTCCCTTTACCTGGAACCCTTTGCGCCAGGTAGCCACATACCTTAGCTCAAATGTCTCCTTGTCAGTGGTGTCTTCCCTGATCACCTCACTTAAAATGCAACTCCACATTCCTTTCTGCTCCTCCGCTCTCCTGACCCCTTACCTTGTCTATTCACATTCCTAACCTTATTTTCTCTCCAGAGCAGTATCACTTTCTGCCCAGCTGTGGATTTCACTTGTTTACTTGTGCAGTCAGTCTTTCCCCACTGAAATGTCAACTTCATGAGATGGCGCCTTCTGTCTGCTTTGACCGCTGCTGTCTTCCCTAATACCTTGAGCAGTGCCTTATTGAAAGTAAGCACTCAAGAAGCATTTGTTGAATAAATTTAAGAACTATAAAATGAAGGGATTAGACCAGATCAGTGATAGGTAAAACCTGACAGTAAAATTTTATGCACATGTACATATGTGTATTATTCTTCGGAGGAAGAAATCTACAATGTTCATCAGATTTTCAAAATTCTCTGTGAGCCCACAAAGGTGAATAAGCCACTAGACACACACCTTTTTTAGTCCTTTGAGCTGCTGGATTCTGAGCTCTCTACCTCTTCCTGTCCTCTCTCCATCTGGCCTATTCCATTTGTTCCCCCACAGAGGAGTCATATTTTTGTCTTGTTCTCTTACCAAACTGTCAACTCACTAAGGGCAGGGATAGTGCCCGATTCATTTCTGCAACCCTTTCAGTTCTAACCCTGGTCTAAGGGCTTGGAAGCTGTTTGCTAAATGAATTAACAGGACAGCAACAACTTGAGGAGTAATAAGAGAAGGTCCCTTTTCACAGTTTGGGCTCTTTTTTGTCCCCAGATAAGATAAAATTTCACTTCTATTCATTTAAGTTTTGACACAATCACCAAATTTTCAATTTGTGGATCTCCTAAATAGAAAATTAAGGTAGGGAACGTGAAAGACAAACCATGACTTTCCCTTAAACATCCCATATTTGTGTTTCCTAAAGGGAGCGCCCTCTGCTCTGTTCTAATCTGTAGAGAATGTGTGGGTTTTGGTGCAACGGTGGTTAGGGGTGACAGGGGCAAGGGTTGGGTGGCAGACTGAGTGCAGTTAAAGAGTGGACATTTGCCCACATCTTTGAGTCCCTATTTCAGGTGGAGGATTAGTCATATATTGAAATGTGGGTTTCTTCCTCACCTTGTGGTTGTTGCAAAGAGCTCACAAGGTCACTCAATCGGATATCATAGGCCACTCCACACTCTGTCACCCAATATTAGGCCTCTCAGGGATACTCTTTCTTAATTCTGCAATAACCCAGGCCTTCCTCACTTTGCCTTGTATATCAGCCACCTCTGTAAGGTTTTGCCTCTTTCATGAGACCCTTAGTACCCTGAGGAAAATGATTCAGCTGATCCATCCCTTTACCTTCCATAGGGTCTCTGTGGGAGAGACTGCTAGCAACCACCAAATTTATTTCCTCCTCATCCTGGCACACAGGTGGACCACATTTCCCTTTAACCACACACACACACACACACACACACACACACACACACACAATGGACTAACTAGTTTGGCCTGGTGTACAAGCTCTTAGTGGCCAGGCACACCTGTTCACATCTCCATCATCATTGCTCAGTGCCTCCCTTCTTTCCTTCTATTCTCAAGTCTTATTTTGATTTCTCTTGATACACCACACAGGCTGTATTTTCTCATCTCTCTTGAAACTTTTCACACATTCTAATCTGTTCTCTGGCCTAGATTGTGTTCCCAACCCACCACTACCCCCCATTCCTTCCACCTGATTAATTTCTGCTTGTCTTTGAGATGTCAGCATAAATGTCATTTCCTTCAGGACGCAGTTCTTGTCTCATTCAGTCTGAGTTCTAGATCCTTCCTATTTAAGAGGCTGCTTACTTGTTTGTCTCTCCCAAGCAACTGTAAATTGCCTCAGGGTAATGACTTTCCTTTTTGCCAGTGAATCCCAAGGGGCTAGCAAAGTCTGGAATATCTGTGGTTAAACAAGTAATTGCTGAGTAAGAGTTGAACAGAGTTTTGATGAGTGTCATATTTTGTGTCTTTGGGCTATAAGTAGCAGAAACCAGAAACAGCAGCAGTTTTATTAAGAACATCTCATTATGTATTGGAAAGACGTCTAGAGTTAGTCCCAGGCATAGGGCCATGGCTTAGTGGTATCATAAGGAACTAAGCTCTTTTGTCCTTTGCTCCATTTCATTGGCATGGGTAGAAAATAAATTATTCTCTCTCTTTCATCAATAGGATAATTTAAAAAATAGGATAATCTTTTCCAGAAGACCTCTGCCCCCAGTTGTCTTTCTTTTGCATCTTGTTGTTGAAAACTGGGTCACATGCCCACTCTTAGGTTAATCATGACTCATCCTGGTGCTTTAGCTGAAGTCAGGCTGCCCAGACAAAGGAAATGTTCTTTCAGCCAGAAATATGAGTGAATAGCTAATGGGTAAGAAGTGAATGAGCACTACTCCTCAAGTCTTTAATTAGATTTTACTAAAACTTGGGACTCCTTTCTCCATATTTGAGCTCTGCCTTAGATTGGTGATACTTAAAATGCAACATTTGTGATGACATAGCATTCTTTAGTGTGGACATCCTCAGTAGGCTCTCTGGCATGAAAAGCTACCTGTTTACTTTCATCAGCCACTTCCTGCTGGGCCAGAGAGCACCTTGGATTCTCCTAAATGTCAAGGAGGCACTAGTTCCCCCTCGAGGCAACCAATAACTCTCCCTCTCAGTAGAAAGAGTCAAGTTTCATTCTCTGTAGTCTTTATTCCCAGTAAGTTTTCTTCCATGGTCAAAGTGGCAAGGATTTTGCTCAGTGGACTGCTGCAATAAAAAGAAAAAAAAATAAAATAAAAGTCCTTATTGGAAACAAATAAGCCAACCCTTGAATGGATCCCAGTGTACCTATTTTTTGATAAAAATATCAAATTCACTGGTGATTATATGATCATGGAAATTTATATGATATCCCTAATAATCACCTTTTCTCATTTCTCCTGAATCATAAACTTCTCTGAAACTTTTTGCAAACTAAAAAGAGAAAGTGAAAGGAATTAAATTATTATTATTATAGTTTACGTTTTAAAAAACTTCCCGATTAGTTTTATGATGATGGTGGTGATGATAATCTTTTATTGAGTATGACAGGTGCTATAGATTATTTTTTTACAAAATCATCTTAGATCTCCATATCAACTCTATAATTATTGATATTTTACATATTGGAAACCTAAAATTCAGATTTTAAGTGATCTGTCCAGGGTCATCAGTAGAGCAGGGATTAGAATTCAGGTCTTTCTGATTCCAAAATGATTGCTACATTCCCTGTCATGAGCCAACCCCCCCTTCCTTAAATTCTCATTGTCAACTCAACATGTCCATTACTTTCCCAAACTCCACAGGATTTTTATTTATCTCTCACTGGTAATCTTTCTGTCTTGGGTTGTTGTTGTTGTTGTTGTTTTTAAGATTTTATTTATTTATTTGAGAGAGAGAGAGAATGAGAGTGGGGAGGAGCAGAGAGAGCAGGACAAGCAGACGCTGTGCTGACTGTGGAGCCCTGCGCATGGCTCAATTTCATGACCCAGAGATCATGACCTGAGTAGAAATCAAGAGCTGGTTGCTTACCTGACTGACACACCCAGGCTCCCCTGTCTTGGGTTTTTAGTAAAATGGCCATTCTCATTCATTAGTTGAGACATTTAAAGACAGTGCAGGAAATTATCTGTCTTTCTGGTTCAACAACTTAAGTCAAGAGGCATTCACATTTACTTCAACAAATAAACACCGGGGAGGGAAGAAAAAGAAACACAACAAGCAGATAGATTAATAGACTAATCCTGTGGCTGAGGAGAGTATTTCCTCCCTTTTCCTTGTTAGTCTCATAGGTGAGGTATGTGCTAAGAGATTTTAAATGCTCCTAAGAACAACAGTGACGAGTAGTGACTGTTCTGAGTTCACATAAGTCCCAACTGGTTTTGACTTTCCCCAAAGAATTATCCTGAAGGGACACACTAAGAGTTTAGATGGAAGAGAAAAGTAAGGACCACCGGGCTCTGCTCAACCAAGGAGAGGAGAATGAACTGGTGAGTGTTCCTTTTTTGTGATTACAGTCTTCTCAAAGTGCCTGAGGCTGTGGACGAGTGCTACTGTACTGGGGCCGCTTTTAGGAAGTACAAAGGTTTAAGTGTGGTAAGGCTCCCTGAGACCTGAGGGCACAACTTTATAGTCAGGGAAACTGCAGGGGCTGAGAAAATTGTGTCTTCTAGATGATGGAGTTCTTGCCACCCTCATATGCATCAGACTGAATGAACCTTCCTTCTTTGACATTTTGTAGAGCATTCAACATGTACCCCACATGGGGCTCATTGGGGTGTCTCTCCCTTATCATCTGGGTCTCCATGTAATTGGGCAAACTCAGGCAAAAACTGAAACTTTTTTTTAAATTCTTGTGTTTTTGGTATATCTGTTTAACATAGGCTCAGTGTGGTTTGGGCTGAAGTTATGCTAACAGCATGGAGAGGTTTTAAGCACCAAGTACAGAAAAAAGAGTAGTGTGGCCTGGGATCAAGCACATAGTTTTTTCAAAGTTTTCTCTTTTTCCCTGTTACCTTTTCTACCAAACATATATATGTCATGAAAAACAATCAAACAATCAGTGGGGCGGCTGGGTGGCTCAGTCAGTTAAGCCTCTGCCTTCGGCTCAGGTCATGATCCAAGGATCCTAGGATAGAGCCCCGCATCCTCATCCTTGGAGGCCAGCTCAGTGGGGAGTCTGCTTCTCTCTCTCCCTCTGCTCCCCTCCTCCCACCCCCTTTTCGTGCTCTCTTGCACACACTCTTTCTTTCAAATAAATAAATAAAATCTTAAAGAAAAAAAAAAAGAAAAACAATCATTAAGACCTTGAAAACTATAGTTCCTGTTTGGGACTGACAAGTTTACATTTGTTATTTTATTTGATCCTCAGAACTCAGTGATGAAGGAATTAATTCTATTTCACAGAAAAGAAATGTGAGATCAGGGAAGTTAAGTAACTCACCTAAGGTCTTCGGTCTACCAGGGACAGGTGGGAAATCTAGCTCGCTTCTTCCCCCTTCATACTTCACGATGTTTACAGTGCAGTCGCGTCTAGAGCTAGGCAATGAGAGAGAGAAGTACCATGAGGGCTGGGACAGAGATCACATGCCGGAGGGGGAGAGGGCCCCAAGGATATGGTTCACATAGCAGAAGGGTGTCAGTTTCCCGCTCGGCCTCCCGGTTCCCCATGAGATCTGTGGGAAATCCACACCCACCCTCCCGCCACATACCCATCTTTGTTGACCTAAGGAAAATAAGTGATTTCATTTATACCTGCTCTGTCCAAGAAGGCAGCCACTGGCCACATGTGGTTTTTGAGCGCTAGTAAAATTGCTGGACCAAACTGAAATGTGCTGTATTTATAAAATACATACCAGAGTTTGAAGACAGTAAAAGAAAAAAAAAGTGAAATATCTCATTAGTAACTTTTATATTGGTCACACATTGAAATGACAACATTTGGATATGTTAGATTAATGAAATATATTATGAAAATTGATTTCAACTGCTTCTTTTTACTTCTTTAATGTGGCCACTAGGAAATTTAAATTACAAATGTGGTTCATATCAGAGGCTTCTATTATTATACCACGCTGATCTTGACAATGGTATAGTGCTTACAGTCTTCCGGCTGAAGGGATTTAAAGAACTAAAACCTACTTACCTGTGTTCACTGCTCAATAATTCTGTGCCAGTTCTGATGTTTTTTTCAATGTGTAGATGAGTGTTCATAAAAATCTTTGGTAGTTCTTTATTTTGTCCTAACTGTGTGTGTATTTGCAAAGTTTATAGCCTGGTATTTTAATACTCTTAATCACAGAGGGGACATAGATGGCTTTCCTCAGCCAGGCATATCTGTAGGCACACTGTGTGCAAGGTTAGCATTTATTTCAGGATCCTCTTTGGCCATTCTTGCTGCATTTACTTTCTGGAGATGATCTTGATCCTGTCCCTGAGACAGAGATGCTGTGTTCACATGAGTTGCAAAGCCCAACCATTTGGTTGGTGCCCCCCTCTGTACAAACACCTCCCAGGTATCAATATTACAACTGGGAGCAGCTCCAGAGGGCAAAATGGCTACTCGGTGTGGAGGACACAGATTTGACAGGAGAGCACTTCACCTCGTGGTAACTTTTTCCTGGGAAACAGTGGAGGACTCCTGGACTCTAAGACAGCAGATCTGGGCTTTAGTCAAAGACCCGCTGCTCACCATGTGGTGTGCACACCTTTTAGGACCTTGATAGTTGCCCAAGAACAACATCACTTATCCCTTCGGACTTAAAAGGCTTTCAAGGGCCACACTGAAATGTGGGAAGTGCTATGAAAATATAGAGTTCATTTACAACCAAGGAGTCAGGACTTATGGTGTGCAATTTGAAAAATGCGGAATTGCATATAGTAAGTGAAATTGAGATTGGGAATATTTCCCCTTTCTCTGATTAAACTGGGGGAGTGATAATTGTTTGAGGTCTACCATTACAAAAACAGTGTGTGAAGAGTTAGTAAGAAAAATCAGGAACTTGCGATGTCTAAATTATTTTAAACAATGTCATGTACTCTTCATATTCCATTAAAAGACACACACACACACACAAACCCTATTCAAAGGATTAAAAAAGAAAATAAAAATCATACCCTATTGGCTCTTTCTTGTCTTTTGCCAGCATTTATATTAACAGTTTGGTTGAAGGCAAGCTTATCTAATTGGCAACTGTTGCCTCACCATGAGGGAGAGATAATAATTTAGTGACAGAAGGTGGGGACATCAATGACTTGGGATTAGTAGCTATGCATGAGAAAGTAATTAAAGTTCTTTATTTGGTTATGGCTGAATTTTAGTTGCCAGGATGATATTGCTATAAAAAATTAGTCCTTGGATGTCTCAATAGAAGTCTGTTCTGCATAATAGAAGAAGTAATAATCCTGCTATAATCTGTCCTATTCAGGAAATCTCTAGGGAGTTATATTTAATTCTAAGATTTACGCAAGAAGTATAGTGTATTTAGAAGGATATCTGGATGTCACAAATAAAAACCATTTAAAAAAAAACACTAGGTATAGTTCCCCAAAGAGCAGTCAAGCCACTTGTCTTCCAATAGTTGGGAGGTCGATGTGGAGAACAGAGTAGAAGTTAGTAGAACCCAGCCTGACTTATTTTCATTATGAGAGAATTTGCTAACCATCTGTGGTAGCAGAATCTTAACATGGCAACTCTCCATTGACCCTGCCCTTATATAATTCCCTTCAGCTGAGTGTGGTGGAACCCATAAATATGATGAGCTATAATCCCTGTGATTATATTATGTTATGTGGCAAAATGGATTTTACAGATGTAATCAACTTGGACTCAGCGGAGTTCATCAAACAGGAGATTGTCTGGGTGGGCCTTGCCTAATCAGGTGGGCCAGAAAAGATAGTGTGTCCTTTCTGAAGTTAGAGAGGTTTAGAGTGTGAGAGGGGCTTGACGCAAAGGAGGTGCTCCATTGCATCTCTGACAATGGAAGGCTCAGTGTGGTAGGAACTCTGACTGTCTCTAAGAGCAGAACTGAGAGCAACTTCTGGCTGACAACCAGCAGGAGAATGGGCGTCTCTATCTCAGAGCTACAGAGATCAATCCTGCCAATAACCATGAGATCTTGAAAGAGGCCCTTGATTTCCAGAAGGGACATAGCCCAGACGACACCTCGATCTCAGTTTTTTGAAACACTGAGCAAATGATCCAGCTAATGAGACTCTTAACCCACAGAAGCTGTGAGATAATAAATTGGTGTTGTTTTAAGCCACTAAGTTTGTTATGCCGCAATAGAAAACTAATGCACACAGCTGTCCAACAAGAGAAAGTGTAGTCCTGTAAGTTATCGAGTAGCCTATCTTAAGCAGATACTAGATGCTCAGTGGCGAAAGATGGTCTATAGTTATTTTTTTCAGGAAGGAATTTGAACCAGATAATTTCTGAGACACTGCTCTTGTTTGGTGATGCTCTTATTCCAGGAATAAACTTTAACAGAACATGCCATGTTGTCCCATGTCCTTGGTCTAAGGTCTGTGTGTGTATGTGTGTGTGTGCTCATATATATATATTCATATATAGTTACTAAGCTAATTAATCTTTGAATCAATTTGGTGTTTATCTTAAAGCCCTTCCCCCAGTTTCATGCATTACAAAGGTGAGCAGTTTTCTTTTTGGCCTGTGTTTGACTTTAATTTTGACGATTGGTGCTCTGTGTGAAAAGCAAAAATTCCATTTAAGACATTGGATCAATACAACTTACAGTTTTCCCAAACAGCATTTAGTTCTGAATATTGCCTGTGGCCAAATCGTTTCACAATGACTCCAATGGGACTAGCCACTTTCAATCCACCGAAATTTTGTTGAACTGTATATTACTCAAGCTAATATCAACTGTTAATGTATACTGCGTACTCAAAATGTTTCAGGAACTGTGCGAAATGCTTTGCATTCATTAACTCATGAGTTTCTCACAACAACCCTGGAAGATATTGTTATCATTTTCTTTTATGCAAGAGGAAATCGGGTCATCAGAAGAAATAAAGTGGGTTGCCCGATGTCTTACATCTGGTTAAGCAGTGGAGGAATGATTTGAATTCATTTTCTCATGCCACATCCCCAGCTTTTCACTGCCACACCAGGCGACTTCTGCTGCATTCGACAACCAGCCACATTTTTCACATGAGGAATCTAAAATTTCATGAATTTAAATCATTTACCCAAATCACATTAGCTAGTCAGTGATGGAGCAAGGAACGGAATTGAGAGCTTCTAGAAGGCCATCGGGTGGGGTATAAATGAAGGAGGCTCTGCTGATAGACCTGGATCGGGCTCTAAGCTGTAACCTTTAGCAAAAACCTCTGTTGAAAAGCATGTGCAGGGGCCCCTGGGTGGCAGAGCGGTTAGGCGTCTGCCTTCGGCTCAGGGCGTGATCCCGGTGTTATGGGATCGAGCCCCACATCAGGCTCCTCTGCTATGAGCCTGCTTCTTCCTCTCCCACTCTCCCTGCTTGTGTTCCCTCTCTCGCTGGCTGTCTCTATCTCTGTCGAATAAATAAATAAAATCTTTAAAAAAAAAAAGAAAGAAAGAAAAAGAAAAGCATGTGCATATCCTATGGTTCCTCCTAATCCAGGCTACTTCCTCTGGACTTTGGGTCCAGGAAAAGACCATTAGAGATGCGGTACCTCTGCTGGTATCGGGAATACAAGAATTTAGTGGGAAACAGAAAAGTGAGGGGACTGCTTAGAGAGAGTACAATTCAAGTCTAGGTAAGATGGCACAGCCCCTGTGCTATTCAACTCACTAATAGGTGTCAGATCTGGGTTCCTCACCCCATAGAACACGGCCTATTTCCATTACCAACCTTGTTTCAGTATATTGCAACTCAAGACTGAAAACGCTCTCCACCTTTGGCTGAACCTATTACCAAGCCACCTGCTAACTTTGATTGAAAGCTTCCTTTGTGTTCAACACCTTACACCTCTATTTAATCTTCACAACTATGCTTCCAGGTGTGTGCTATTATCTCCTAAGTACAGAGATGGAAACTGAGATTTCGAGAAGTTAAATCCTGAGATCACATAGCTAGGAAGTGGCAAAACCCACTTTACTTCAAGGAACCGTGTGTAGTGGGTTTGAAATTCTGATCCTCCCTCTCTGTTCCCAGTGGCTTTACATCTAGAAGACCTCTGGATTCTACTTATCTTCTTCTTACAGCACACACTGCTCCTGGTTCCCTCCTCTACCCCGCACATCTTAGTGGATTTTATCATGGGTGTTTAATACTTGGGAGAAATCTGAATGACTTACTGCATCAGAATAATCATTTAGAACACTCAAATTATACCTGAGACTCATTGATCAAAATGGAAACATGTGCTGTGATAAACTCAAATTGCACAAACATTGGCAAGCTGACCATAGTATTTGATTAAAAGAATGCCAGATTAAAGAATGATTCTTTTAACCAAAACCTCAAGTCCCATGTCTAGCATACAACTTTTGGGAAAACTGAGAAATGATAGAAAGGAAATTTACCAAGGTTTTATGAGGCCAGTTTATCAAGGAAGCAAAAATAGTTTCTATTCATCTCTGCTCAAGGAGCTACATATTTCTGAAAGTTACTCTGACATTTAAAGCTCTCTTATATCTGTCTATCTACTTACTTATTTTTTAGCAGACAGGGAAAAAATCTGCTGACATTTTGATTGAGCTGTCCCCAACCACAAGCAGGGTCTTTCACAGAAACCTCTTCCCCTTTCTTGATTATTAGGGATGTGATTTTATCTAAGCTCAAAGGAAACAAGCGCTTCCCAATCATCCACACCTGGAGGCAGCTACAGTCTTCCTAGGTCATCAAAGCTTCCTTCCATTTCCCACAAAAACTCCTTCTCTTGCTCTTCTCTGTTTTCAGTAACCTCTCAAATTTTGCTGCCATTTTCTCTTTCTCAATCTAACTCCATTAAAGTACTTAAAGTAACTCCCACATATTTAGAACAGTGTCTAATAAACACCCCCCTTTTAATTTTTTTTTTTAAGATTTTATTTCTTATTTGAGAGAGAAAGAGAGAGAACAGGGGCAGAGGGAGAAGCAGACCCACTACTGAGCAGGGAGACCAACGAAGGGCTCAATCCCAGGACTCTGCGATCATGACCTGAGCCAAAGGCAGATGCTTAACTGACTGAGCCACCCAGGCACCCCCACCTTTACTTTTTGTTGGCGTATATAAATACAGTTGTGTTGATAAGGTGCACTGATCTTAAGTGCGCAGTTCAATGACATCTATACCAATTATTTTTGCTTATTTTGGAACTTCCTACGAATAGAGTTGATTGATTTACCATACTACATTGACTCAGTGTAATGTCTGTGAAATTCACACGTGTTGTCGTTTGCATTAGAAGTTCATTTTAAAAATTGTTTTGTAGTATTCCGTTGTATGAAAACGCAAAACTTATTTATCTTTCTCCTGTTGATGTACCTTTAGATTGTACCCAGTTTGGTGCTCTTATGAATAAAGCTGATATGAATATTCTTGTGCAAATCTTTTTGTGAACATATACAATTCTCTGTGTAAAAATCTAAGAATAGAGTTACTAGCTTAGAGAGTATTTGTATCTCGAGCAACACAGTTTTTCAAAATGTTCGTGCCAATTTACACTCCCAATAACAATGTATGACAGTATCATCACTCCACATTTTTACCAATACTTGGTATATTCAGTTTTTTAAATTTTAGCAATTCTATGGCTATATCATTCTGTCAATTTATCATTGTGTCATTTTAAAGTGAGTCCTCAAATCTGGTTGTGTATGTCTTTCACCTTTGTTCTTTTTTAGGATTGTCTTGGCTATTGTATGCTGTGATATGTCATTGTAATTTTAGTTTGCATGTCCTTAATGACATGATATGGAGCACCTTCTTGAACGCTATATGAGAAATCTTTTGTAAAATGCCTATTTCAGTCTTCTGCTCATTTTTATTGTATATACATTTCTTTTTTTTATTGATTTGTAGTTTTTTGTATTTTCCAAATATGATTCTTTTTTACGTATAGGTACAGATATACATACATATATAGCTAATATTTTCTCCAGAGACCTTTTGAGAAACAGAAGCTTTTAATTTTAATAAAGTCAGATATATTTTTGTCTTTGTTTCCTGTTTAAGAATTGTGTACTTAGGGACGCCTGGGTGGCACAGCGGTTAAGCGTCTGCCTTCGGCCCAGGGCGTGATCCCGGGGTCCTGGGATCGAGTCCCACATCAGGCTCCTCTGCTATGAGCCTGCTTCTTCCTCTCCCACTCCCCCTGCTTGTGTTCCCTCTCTCGCTGGCTGTCTCTATCTCTGTCGAATAAATAAATAAAATCTTTAAAAAAAAAAAAAGAATTGTTTTAAAAAAAAGAATTGTGTACTTAAAGTTCATGAAATATGCTTTCTATGTTTTCTTTCAGACGATCTATTGTTTTAGTTGTCACCTTTAAGCATATGTGGTAATGAATTTTTGTGTATGGAGTAAATTGGAGGGAAAACTCATTTTTCTAGTACTGTTCATTTCGATTCGGCCCCTACTTATTGAGCAAATTATCCTTTGCCCCACTGAATTGCAGTAGTTCTTTTTTTTTTTTTTTTTTTTTTTTAAG